>NC_062966.1:12318041-12428091 GCF_023119035.1 Salvia hispanica
ATTAGTTAATCAAAATTAATTGAATTTAGTTAATCTTGATTAACTAAATCATATTTCCCTATTAATTTTGGTAGAAATCAAATCAATATTACTTCATAAATATTTGAGAATCTTCTGTGAATTTGTTAAAATGCTAATCCTAAGATTTTTCACATGTGAATTTTAAAATCTTAGTTTAATTAGTTATAAGATTCAAAATTAGAATAATTTTGTCACATGGAACCGTGAAACCGCCGGTTAACCGGCGGTTCGGAACCGTCTGGAACCGGCGGTTCGGTCGCGGTTTCGGTTCGAAAAATTTGGAACCTGAACCGAACCACGGTTCTAAAATTTACGGTTTCGGTTCGAGATATTTCTCACGGTTTCGGTTCGGAACCGTAACCGGCGGTTACGGTTTCGCGGTTAACCGCCGGTTCGGTAAACCTTGGGCAGGTCTACCAGAAACTGTCACTCATTTCCATTTCCATCCAGTCCTACACATTCCATTAACTCATTTCCACTCAATTCTATTATAAACTATAAAATTAAGACTCGTTTTCTATTAACTTTTTCAACTCTCTCTATATTAAATTTCTTAAAATTCATGTCGGGTCAAAACATGATAAAGTTTGTGGAATGGAGTGGGTATTATATAATGTGCATGTGAATATATACTTCATCCGTCCCATAAAAATAGTCTTCTTTTTCCATTTTGGTCCGTCCACAAAAATAGTCACTTTCTCTTTTTGGAAGTGTTTATCTCTTATAAGGTGAACCTCATTCTCCACTAACAATATTTCAATCACTTTTTCTTTCTACATATCTCTTACTTAACCAATTTTGTATTAAAATCCATGTTGACCCAAAGTCCCTATTTTTATGGGACGGAGAGTATACTCTCTTCGGCCTACCGAAAATGACACCCTTTCCTTTTTGGTTGGTCTAAAAATAGACATACATTTATCTCTACTTTATCCACTAATTACATAAAATTATTCTTCTTCTTTATTCTCTTCTCTTCCCTTCCTTGTGATAGGAAGAAGTATATACTCCCTTCATCCACGAAAAATAGACCACATTTGTTATTTTTAGTTGTCCACGAAAAATAAAAATAGACCAAGTTTGAAAAAGGACCCCACATTTGCTACCTAACACAATTAAACACTACTAATAATATAGACCTCACATTTCACTAACAATACTTCTCTCTTACTTTACTAATTCCACATTAAAACTCGTGCCTATTCACAATGTGGTCTATTTTTCGTGGATGGAGAGAGTATATATTAGTGATGTATATGTGCTCCATATATATAATGGGAATCAGCTGAGATCCTTGAAAATGCAAGCCACGATTTCTTAACTGGTTAGCATATCTCTGTAAGTCATGAAATCACGTATGCTAATCGATCTTTTCTTTTGAGAGAGAGAAAAGAGAGAGGGGATCGTGCATACATCTAAAAGTCGCAGCGAAAAAAGGAGAGTTGGGTAAGAAATTAGTTGAGGACAACTCTTTTGCCCAAATTTGGGTAAAAATGCAAAACAATATTACTGAATATTCATAAATATGAAAACCTTAACAAAAATTGTATCTTTTCTCAATCAAGAAAAAGATTTTAGAACTTAAGTAATTTGTAAAGAAGAGGAGACTCCTAAACACGATTAATGACAGCATTCATATGCAATATTTTATTTAGACAAGTTGGCAACTAGATACATATCTTCTATCCTAAAAGGGTATATACTTTACTTAAAAAAAAGTAGTGGGATTAAATTCATCTTTCTTTACTTGCATGGATGCATAGAATATGATTAATATACATATCTTATGAGATGAAAAAGAGGGACCATTTTATTTTATTACCCTCTCTCTCTTACACACAAACATACGTCATAGCATTGATCATCCAATTCCTGCTTCAACACAAGACTTTCTTAGCTGTTCATTTCCTTATTTTGGTTTTGTACCTTTTTTATGGAATTTTAATCTTCTATCTACGTGGTAGTGATAAAAAAATAAATAAATTTTAATTTATTGCCGGAGACCAAATCTCAATTATTAGATTAAAAATGAAAGAGTGAGATTAAAAATACGGAGGTCATTTTTTAAATACCAATTATGTCATTTTAAGATCGTTTTAATTCATATGAGGGTATAAACTCTTACAAATTAAAACGATATAAAAATTATGTCCGTGTTGATTATTTGATTATGCATTAGAATTTGATTATTTTTTTAACACTATCATGTTTTCCAATATTTAATTTACCGTGTTTTTACCTTTCCCCCTTATATAAATCAGCATCCCAACTCCTTTTCTTTCAAACAAATATCACACCAACTCCTCTCAAAATTCTCCCCTCTCATTATAAGAAAACTTCAACAACATGACAATGGAAAACCAAATGTGCTGCCCAAAGACAGCCTCAACAAACCTAGCCATGCACAGAAAATCACAAACGATTTCAAAATCAAAGCCGAAAATCCGAATAATTCACATATTTGCACCAGAAATCATCAAGACTGATGCTGCAAACTTCAGGGAGCTGGTGCAGAGGCTCACCGGAAAGCCTGATCAACACAACGGCGTTACGGAGACAAAAGAGGGATCAAGAAAGAAAAAGTCAAGAGCGGAGGTGGGTGCTGGATTTCATGTGAAAGAAGAGATTTGGATGAGTGCAAATTCGGGAGGTGGATTTTTGGGAGGTTTTACGGAAATTGAAGGATTCATGCATGAGCTTAATCACTTTCAGTTTTTGGAAGGTACAACAGCTCAGATGCAGGATGTTTATGGAGATCACTGTCTGCAGCTTGCTTGATTAGTGGAGCTAGAGTTAATTTCTTGATTAGCTAGGGTTTTCGATTAATCATGATTGGTGTTATTTGTTGGTGATCAATGATTTTTATTTAATTTGTTGGCCCTCGGATGATCATTTGAGGTTTTCTAATTTGGGATGCATGTATGTATATAATATGTTTATAATTTGGTGAGAGTTGTGCCCTTTTCTGCATTTTGGTGTAGTAGCTGAGAAGAAAGGATTTTGTACATTTCTAGGATGATGTTCTACTAACGTATAATTCTAACCTTTTCATTTTAGTATACTTGGGTTTTTTTCACATAAGTTTCACTTGTATTTTTATTTCTTTTTTGGGATTTTTGTTACATACTCCATTTTCGGATGGTTGTCGAAAAATGCATAAATTTATAATTTCGACAAATGTTTGTTTAACATGTTAATTATTTTGAAAAGTGCATCACTATATATGACGGTGATTTGCAATCGTACATATATTCGATTTTGAAATGAATTAATTGAACGTGGAACCATTAGAGAGATTCAGAGACTGTGGATATTAATTATAATCACTAAAATAGTTTTGTTTTATAATAACATCAATACATCATCATATCTTAATTATTTTAAATAAATTTATTAGATGTTGTAGAATGTAGAGTATATATGCCTTGCTAGTTTGCTACAAGGAAACGTAATCAAATTAAATCAATGAATAAGGGATCCGTCAAAAATATAGCTACATAAACAAATTAAGTTTGTCATAGTATTGAAAGATGATACTATTAGAAAAGTATATTCATAATTACAAGTTTTGCTCCATTACCCCAAATGCCAAATTTGATATCATGTCTATAAAAATCAACAAACTCCCACTCATAATGCTTTTGGTCACCACGTTCTAAGACAGTGATGATCTCCATTATCATCCAACAAAACATTTTAGTATTTTACTAATCAAACACGATGACGTAATTCACAAATTAATTATGTAAACGGAAATATAACCAGAATAATATTGTAGTAATGACGAATTTGTTGTCAGAGGAAATAAATTAAATGCTAGCATGGTTGATTGAGGCTATCCAATAATGAAAACCCTAGTCCGGCGCAAATTAAAATTGACTTATAATTAATTCAGAAACTCCAAAGTCAAAGTCAATTATATTCGCAATTTGCAATATAAATTCTAGTTCAAAAGTCCTAATTTTTTAAGCAATAAAAAGAAGGTGATAACATTAAAAAACATAGATTTCCATATAAAATAAAAATTAGTACAAAGAAATTAGTAAAACCTACCTGAGTTGGGGCTTAGGTTTGACTATACGCCGAAAGAATAATAATTTATTCAAGTTAGCCTCTTCATTTTGTATTTTAACACATATGGTAATTAACTGTATTTGTTCATAATGTCCGATCCAGATAGTTTTGGATGATGATACAATGTAACCAAATCTTAATTGAAATTACCACTAAAACAACCTATATGGTGCATCCATTTAATTTTCTGTATTTTTCCCTTTGTCTTAACTGCTTCAAACATGAAGTTATTTACTGTATAAATTATAACACGATATTTTCCATGAATAAAAGACTGAGTTTGGCTTCATGACTAAGACCATGAAAGGGACTTGGATTCTACAAGGTCAAACAAAATAAATTTGGATATATATAAGAATCCCAAGTCAAACAAAGTAAATCACATTTCATTGAAGAGAGACTCAGGATTCACATTTGACAGTTTCCTATATTTCCAAAATTCTAGAGATGAATATGACAAGAAACTAGCTGCCCATTTTCCACTTTAAATCAATTTCTAAAAAAGAAATGTGAACAAGGGAAGAAGGCTTCAATATTTACCAACTCTGCTAACTACCACAGCTAGTTGTTACCTGCATCAACTACTGCTAAGAGCTGATCTCAAATTGCATCCGCGGAAAAGGAAAGTTACTTAATCATAAAAATACAGAAGCTTCTATTATAAGTAAAACTTGAGCCATAGTTTTGCTTCGGCTATCCTTTTACAGCGTGATATATATGCTATGTTAGGTGCCTTCAACTTTCGTATTCAGATACGGGTTCTACTAGAGGCAATGGCCCGGGATCAAGGACTTCGGGTATTCCATCAGTATCTCGTAGAATCTGCACACAAATAACCAAAGCGCAACAAGTAATGGGACAAGATGAGTGACACAAATCAAGACTCTTCCTAGTTTATGGAAAATTTGTATATCAGATTCAGACTCCCCTTTACTAAGTGTAACTATAACTATGAGTTATGTTGAAATTTATCCTGTTTATGTTGGCTAAATTTTTTATGATAATTGCAATCATGAAGTCTGGATATTCTGAGTAATATGAGCCTGCTGCACTATGTAAGAGATTTCTAGCACCATAATATCAGCAATAAGAAGTAAACCTATTACCAGGATCTCTTCATCGAGATAAGATATCATAAACAGCCTGTCAAATGTTCTGGCTGCAAACCGATAAAAGCAAATGATAACAGGTTATTAGGACTTTCAAATTGATGCAATATATAAGTGAGTAGCAGAAGCTAAGAAAAGAGAATACAACTGCTGCAAGAAGAAAATATGTAAACCCGATGGATACAAAAATTAGTTAGATGACACAAACAACTGTAACGACATAATTTGTCCATACAAGCAGAAAAAACATTAAGACGTATCACGTAGGCAATGTATTCACAGAGCCAGACAACGAGATCCAGAAAAAAGGGACTGGAAAAGCTACATTTAAGCAAAATACAGAAAAGGGGGGTCTGCCTGTGGTGCAACAAAAGCACAATCATTCAGGATTATATTGAAGAAGTTTTAAGTGAAATAGTTACTATGATTAACATATAAAAAGAAGTATGCCTCTGAATTTTAATTGTGAGTGACAATTAACACGATGATCATAAAAATCATTAAATATATAATGAAATATACAGATTTGATATTTGTCCTTTCTTGATGAATAATCAAGAGGTACAATCCTCTCAAAATACTTACCAAGGGGGGGGGACCTTAAATCCATTAGCCAATGCTTCTCTGCTGATGGGAAAAAGGTAGCTGCTGCAACGTGTTAGTAGCCTGAAGTAAAGCACCTCTTAGCTATTCAGGCATTCTTTCTTCATTAACTTTTGGGGATTCAAATATCCCTTCAATGTATTCCTCTTTCATTCTAAGTGGCTCCTTGACAGATAGCTGGGTGGAGACAGTAAATCTGCTCTTTATCTGCATATAGGTCAAGAATAGTTGGCTTCTAATGAGCATAGATCTTTTGTACATACAAAAATATGGGGATAAAGCTCCTTAATGCATGAGAACAATATTCAAGTTTAAAATCTGCCAAAAATAATGTCATTTTCTGTGTTTATAAGCATTGCCATCACCTTTTTACTAAGTTAGTATCTTTAACTAACTACTACTTTTTAATCATAGGTACACAAACCTCATCATTCAAATATACTTCTAATTCAGCTGCACTAATTATTCCTTTTATGGTCAAAAATTAAAAGGGCCACTCATGTCTTTCTCAAAAGAAGTTGCAGTCAATTAGCTAATTTAAGAATTTCACACCTGCAGAAACATTTGCATATCCATCATTGATCACTGCATCAAGGTTTAACGAACTTGTCAATGCTGGAGGAAACCTCCTGCAAAACAAGTAATGGATATAAGAAAGTAGCGTCCACCCCACTAAAACAACTTGCAACTAAAATGTGACTTACTCGAACAAGATCCGAGCAGCAAGAAGCCCAGGGCTTCCAGATCCAAACCACTCGATGTTCCATTTGCCTCTCAGAAAGGGAGAACATGATATGAACAACCACATCGAGAACCTATGTTACAATGATGCCTTGACAAAAGTAAACACACGTTGTTGGTCTTGTAGTCGGGTTCAGCCTCTCAAGGCTACACGTCTATTTGTTGTACGCTCGTTGTCTTCCCTGTGACGAATGCCTCAAATCCTCCAGCAACTTTGAACTGAAACACACAATCTAATCATTGACATTACAAAGGAATTCACAGTTTGATCAATCTAGCTTCAAACCATTGTCCTGAAATTCTAAAACCAATGCTATATCCAAAGAAAAAGTCAGTGCATTATGTGTTGCAAAAACAAAATAACATTATACTTCACTTCCTTTTGCTAGTTTGCCACTTCAGAAAATCATTAAAACTCGGAAGCTTAAGCATTATTCATTAACAAGCACAACATAAAACAGTAACTTAATCCAACAATAACATTAATACCAAAGAAAAAATACAAATTATATCAATAGACGGTATTTAGTGTATGAAATATACTCCAACATTAGTCAAATATATGTATCCAAAAAGAGTGTATGTAGCAAATATAGCCTAGCCCTAATTACTACTTGCAAAACCAGATCATGTCGATTGCAACTTATTTTCCTTCAGAAAGTAGAGAAATCGATAGAATACACACCAATTTTATTGACCACAAGCAGCTGAAGGACCTTGTACAGATTGCTCTGCATTTTTTGCTTAATTTACTTTGCCCTCTCGCAAATCCGCATCCACCATCAAGAAAAAATAATACGATCAGTACTATGCATTAATAGTACTTAATAGGGTCTGAGTTGAAATTGATAATTGATTTCTGAAGCTAGTAGTTAAGTTCGACTTGGTCAATCAAGTACTAGTAATTTTTAATTAAAATTCTTATTTTGAAGTAGATTTCAATTCAATTTTTATTTTTATTTTGAAGTAACTTCCGATTTTTGTTGTTTAGTAGTAATAATTTTGATTCTTCATCCAAAATGCACGTAACTAAAAAACTCACAAGTGATTCTTAACAGAATCATTTGCTCTCAAATATCTCATGTGCTTAAAAGTTTACAAGATGACACGTAATTCTAACACAAGGAGTGTCACCCTATGCTTGCAGTCACAGCATTTCTCATGTGCTAACAGTATATTAAGCTCACAAGATAACAAGTGATTCTTACCCAAGTAATGGTATATTACACTCATAAGCCTCCCATATATATTTATTGTGAGTTATTATGGACCTAATTGTATTTGGGCTTGATTAATTCAGCTGGGCTGAATTAATTTAGAGGCCCAAGTGTATTGGTGACCCATAATGGTTGTGGCCCGATAACTTAAAGGGATGCTCCGATGGCTGCCACGTGGCTGTCTCACGCGGATCACGGTTGTTGGCCGTAGGATCCAGGGTTGTGTTTGTTATGAGTCTTAAGACTCATTACATTCCGAGTCTGTTCAGTTCTATTCTCTCTCTCTCCTCTCTCGCTCTGGTTGACTGCTCTCTCGCTTCTCTCTACTCTCTCTCTAAGATTCCGGCTTCGTTCGCCGGTCATCTGCTTCGATCTCCTGCTTCCACCGTGGTTTCTCGGTTCTAGAGAGATTCCTCGGTTTGATTCTGTGTGAAGAGAGTGCTTGAGCGTTCCTTCTCAGATCTAGGGTTAATCCAACTTCCTTGTTGGATTTGTGTGAGATTGAGGGTTCTTTGAGAGTTCTTGTGGCGCGTTGCAGTGTTGAGGAGGTTGGATGTGAGATCAGTGCATCTGAGTGGTCTCTGTGTTGTAGCAGTTGGAGTATCCCTAGGGTTAGGGTTTGGTTACTTCTCGGTGCTCCCTTGAGGCTTGTTGGTGAAGATTGAGGAGGTCCTTGGCCCTGTGAAGTCGTGTGTGTGCGACCTGAGCCATATCCTGAATCTTCTGATCTTGTGTTCCTTTTTCGGTTTAGATCCGTGAGGATCATCTTCTTGTGTTACTAACTTGTGTATTCCAAGTGTGCAGGGTTCCCGAACCAGTGATAGCTTGGATTCCAGATCCGGTCAAGGGTCTGTTGATAGCTAGGGTTTCGGTTTTGGGTTTCTGACCTTGTAATAGCTACTTAGTTAGTATTCGTGCAATCTTGCAATAGATTGTCTTGTATCTGGCTTGTATCTCTGAGATTAGCCATCTCAGTCTCTAATCAATAAAAGAGGTCCCGGTTTGTTAGCGAATCCCAAGTGATCTGATCCCTACAGTGGTATCAGAGCCACGGGGGGATCACTTGGGCGCGCCGGGTCGCAAATTGAAAAAGGAGGTGGGCTCGTCAGAGTAAGGCTCAGCCTCCGGTACAGGCTCTGAGGTAAGACGGATTCTCCTTAACGAAGGGTTTCCGCTCTGGTAAATTGGCTAAAACCCTAAAACTTTTACAGCTTTCTAGTTTTAGGTGTGGGCAGTTGTTTCTGGTAGTTGCCACTGGCCGTGGCTATAGGACTTCTGTGCTCCTTCGTTGTTTTGTATGTTTCTTGGTGCTCTTTACAGCTTTCTTGCTTCCGTTGCTGCTTTCTGAGTGTTTCTTTTAATCTCAAAGTGTGTATCTCAGAGCTTGACTCTGTGTACTTGAGTGAATTACCTATCCACCCTGTGCCTTAACCGCCTTGAGTGACCCCCTGCGCCCCCATTCATTGGGTGATTGTGAACTGGGAAATCCTCTTGCCGGGGTACACGTGACAGATAGGGAGGAACTCCTTCTGGACTTGAATCTTGAGTCTGAGATCACTTTGAGGTGTCTCCTGTGCGTGTGCGCCTTTGCTGTATAAGTGCTTCTGTGTTTCTTGCATGAGAAACCCCTGCATATCTGTTCTAAGTGGTCTCTTTGACTGTTGCATGTTTAAGACCACTCTCTGTGAAAGCAGGGTTGTTTGCTGTGCTCTCTGGGTTGCTGGTACTTTTGTGTGTGTTAAAATCTTTCTCAAAATGTCCCAGCCAGTTGGCATTGTCCCTTTTAATGGGAAAAATGATTTTGTGATTTGGAAACAAAAGATGAAGTGTGTTTTAATTCAACAAAAAGTTTTCAAATCTGTTGAGGGCTTAGTCCCTGACACTGAGTCTGCTGATAAGGCTGCAGAAATGAATGAATTAGCTAGGTCCATTATAATACTCAACCTTTCTGATTCTGTGATTAGAAAGGTTGGTACCATTGAGTCTGCCTCTGAGCTATGGGAAAAACTAGATACTCTCTATACTGAAACCTCAATGTCCTCAAGGATGTATTTGCTTGAAAAGCTCTTTAAATTTAAACTTGATCTTTCAAAGGACATTGAGGATAACATTGACATTTTTCAAAAGTTGGTTCAAGACATTAAAAGGTCTGGTGATAAAACCATTGATGAGTATACTAGCATTGCCCTAATGAATGCTATCCCTGATTCTTACAATGATGTTAAAGCTGCCATTAAGTATGGCAGGGATTCTGCCCCCCTTGATTTGATAATCAGTTCTTTAAAATCAAAAGAGATTGAGCTTAAGGAAAACCATGCTTTTAAATCTGCTCAGTCTAAGGCTTTAAATGTAAGGGGCAGATCTAAAAATAGAGGGGGTAATGAGGACAGTAGCTCTAATGGGAATGGTAAAAAGAAGGGCAAGAGTAGGTCCAGGTCTAAAAGCAGGAATCCTAAGGCTAATAGAAAATGTTTTAACTGTGGTGAGGTTGGTCACTATAAGAAGGAGTGCCCTAATCCTAAAAAGCAGAAAAATAATAATAATCAACTGGATTCCATGGCTAACCTGGCTAAGGATAGTGATTCTGAAGGTGTTTGCTTCATGACTCATGATATTCTTTCTGTTAACTCTACTCTTGGCTGTTCTTTTTCCATTAATGACTGGCTAATTGATTCTGGATGCACCTATCATATCTCCCCTTTCAAAAATGTGTTTTCTGATTTCAAACCTGTGGAAAATACCTTTGTTTCTATGGCAAATGACAAAAAGTGTCAAATTCTTGGCATTGGGACTGTGTGTTTGAAGTTCAGTAATGGCTACGTGCTTAACTTGAAGGATGTGAGATATGTGCCTGATTTGTGTTACAACCTGCTCTCCTGTACTTGCTTAGAACAAGAAGGTTTTGAGGGAAAATGGGGGCAGGGTGTTATGAAAATCTGTAAAGGTGCTATGTGTTTGTTTAAAGCTGAAAAGAAATGTAATCTCTATGTGTGTTCTGCTCAATCTGTGGCCTGTGTGAGTAATCTTGCTAATGTGGCTAGGGTTGATAAGGCTATGTTGTGGCATAATAGACTTGGTCATATGAGTGAAAAGGGTCTAAATATTTTGAAGAAAAATGAGTTGTTGTCTGAAAATGATTTTCAAAATAGCCTTCCCTTTTGTGACACTTGTGTTCTGGGCAAACAACACAGAGTTACTTTCCCAACACCTATGACTGACAATGTCAGTCAGAATGTTATAGAATACCTACACATGGATGTGTGGGGTCCAGCCTCTGTTTCTTCTCATTCAGGGTCTGTGTATTTTCTGTCTATAATTGATGATTTTTCCAGGAAAGTTTGGTGTTTCTTAATGAAAAATAAGTCTGAAGTCTTTGAAAAGTTTTTAACATGGAAAAATCTTGTTGAAAATCAAACTGGAAAAACCATTAAAGTGATTAGAACAGATAATGGTCTTGAGTTTTGTAATTCTCAAATGGATGCTTTGTGCTCCAAGTTTGGAATTAAAAGACACAAGACCACTCCTTATACCCCTCAGCAAAATGGTGTTGCTGAAAGGATGAACAGAACCCTTTTGGAAAAAGTTAGGTGTCTTTTGTCTAAAAGTGGTCTTTCTAAAAAATTTTGGGGTGAAGCCCTTCTGACTTCAGCATACCTGGTGAATAGGTCACCCTCAGTCCCTTTAAAGGGTAAATGTCCTGAGTCAATATTCACTGGGAGAAAAATCTCTTTATCCCATTTAAAGGTTTTTGGATGTAGTGCTTTCATTCACTCTAAAACTGATAAGCTGGATCCCAGATCCAAGAAAGGGGTATTTCTTGGATATCCAGAAGGTGTTAAGGGTTATAGAATTTGGAATAGAAGTGAACCAGGTTTTAGGGTCATAATAAGTAGGGATGTGGTCTTTAATGAGGATGAGTTCCCCTGTCTTAAGCCTGACCCTAATACCTCTCCTTTAAGTGCTGACAATGAGACTCTCAATGAGGTGGAGTCCACTGACACTCTCACTGAGGTGGAGCTATCTAACGATACTCCAAGTGAGGTGGAGCACTTCTGGAATACAAATCCTATAGCCCATAACCCTGAACCTGAACCTGAGCTTGAGCCTCAGCTTGAGCCTGAACCCCAAAATGTGACTCTTCATGATGACCAAGTTGTTGAGCCTGAACATGTTCCTAACCCTGGTCCAGATTTGAGGGATTACCTCCTGGCTAGAGATAGAGTCAGAAGAAATCCTAATCCTCCTGTTAGGTATTTAGGCCTTGTTAACTTGGTTAATCTTGCTTTTAATGTGTTTGAGTCTGATGGAAATGAGCCTCAATCTTTTAAGCAGGCTCAGAAGTCCAAGTTCTGGGATTTGTGGTTTAAAGCGATGCAAGAGGAAATCCACTCTCTATTTGTCAATAAAACCTGGATTCTTGTGCCTCTGCCCCCTGGTGCCTCTGTGGTTGACTGCAGGTGGCTGTTTAAGTTGAAAGATGAGATTGAGGGGTTGAGGTACAAGGCTAGGTTGGTTGCAAAGGGTTTTACACAGCAAGAGGGGGTAGATTATACAGAAATTTTTGCTCCTGTGGTTAAGTTTACTACTGTGAGAGTTATGCTTGCCTTATGTGCTCATTTTAATTGGGAATTAAAGCAAATGGATGTCAAAACTGCTTTTCTTCATGGTGACTTGGATAAACCCATTTACATGAAACAACCAGAGGGTTTTGTGGATCCAAACTTTCCCAATCATGTGTGTTTACTTAAGAAAGCTCTGTATGGTCTTAAACAATCTCCTAGGCAGTGGAATATCAAGTTTAATACATGCATGCAGAAGTTAGGCTTTGTTAGGAGCTCCTTTGATGCTTGTTTGTATGTGAAAGATCTTGATAAGATGCCTGTGTTCTTGCTGTTGTATGTGGATGATATGCTTATTATGGGTCCTTGCATGAAGTCTATTAAACATGTGCAATCTGCTCTCTGTGATAATTTTGACATGAAAGACCTTGGTGATGCCAAAAAGATTTTGGGGATCAATATCCTAAGGGATAGGAAGTCCTCATCTCTGATTCTTCATCAGGAGCCTTATGTGCAAAAAATTCTTGAAAAGTTTAATATGCTTGGTGCTAAAACTGCTTCTGTTCCTTTAGCTGCTCATTTCTTGCTAAGTAAGGATCTTTGTCCTAAGACTGAGTCTGATATGAAAGCTATGAAAAAGGTCCCTTATTCTAATGCTATAGGTTCTGTGATGTATCTCATGGTTAGTACTAGGCCTGATATTGCCTATGCTGTTTCTTGCTTAAGTAGATACATGTCTAATCCTGGACCTGTGCATTGGGAGGCTCTTAAATGGTTGCTTAGGTATCTGAAACATACTTCCAAGTATGGTCTGTGTTTTTCTAAGTGTGATGATGGTGTTGAGCTATGTGGCTTTGTTGATTCTAACTATGCTAATGACAAGGACAAGAGAAAGTCCACTACTTCTTATGTGTTTACTGTGTGTAGGTCTTGTATTAGTTGGAAGTCCCAATTGCAGCACATTGTTGCCCTCTCCACTACTGAGTCAGAATATATAGCCATCACAGAGGCTATGAAGGAGGCTATATGGTTAAAGGGAGTTCTCTCTGAACTAAAATTCTTGCATTCTACTCCTGCTGTTTATTCTGACAGTCAGTCTGTCATCCAATTGTGCAAATATCCTGTTTTTCATGATGGAACTAAACATATAGATGTTAGGTTCCATTTCATAAGAGATGTGGTTGAAAAAGGTGAGGTTTTGCTGCATAAAGTGCATACTGATAAAAACCCTGCAGACATGGGCACTAAGTGCTTACCTGTGGAAAAATTGCTTTCTTGCATCAAAAGGCTGCATTTTGATTGTGGTTAGCATGTGCATATGCATGTCCCGGGGGAAAGACCTTGTTGATTAATTAAGCTTTGGCTTGGTTATAATCACAAGGCAGTAAAAGTCCTATAAGACTAATTGGCTTGCCATCTGGTGTCTTATTAGGCAACCTGGTTTATTCCTTGACTAATGAGTTGTTTCTGTCTCTTTGGTGTCAGGAATGAACCTTGTAGGCTGTGATGAAAGCAACACATGACCGGGGCTCTCCTCTGTTTACCCAATTTAGTCCAAGGTGGAGTATGTGAGCTATTATGGACCTAATTGTATTTGGGCTTGATTAATTCAGCTGGGCTGAATTAATTCAGAGGCCCAAGTATTTGGGCTTGATTAATTCAGCTGGGCTGAATTAATTCAGAGGCCCAAGTGTATTGGTGACCCATAATGGTTGTGGCCCGATAACTTAAAGGGATGCTCCGATGGCTGCCACGTGGCTGTCTCACGCGGATCACGGTTGTTGGCCGTAGGATCCAGGGTTGTGTTTGTTATGAGTCTTAAGACTCATTACATTCCGAGTCTGTTCAGTTCTATTCTCTCTCTCTCCTCTCTCGCTCTGGTTGACTGCTCTCTCGCTTCTCTCTACTCTCTCTCTAAGATTCCGGCTTCGTTCGCCGGTCATCTGCTTCGATCTCCTGCTTCCACCGTGGTTTCTCGGTTCTAGAGAGATTCCTCGGTTTGATTCTGTGTGAAGAGAGTGCTTGAGCGTTCCTTCTCAGATCTAGGGTTAATCCAACTTCCTTGTTGGATTTGTGTGAGATTGAGGGTTCTTTGAGAGTTCTTGTGGCGCGTAGCAGTGTTGAGGAGGTTGGATGTGAGATCAGTGCATCTGAGTGGTCTCTGTGTTGTAGCAGTTGGAGTATCCCTAGGGTTAGGGTTTGGTTACTTCTCGGTGCTCCCTTGAGGCTTGTTGGTGAAGATTGAGGAGGTCCTTGGCCCTGTGAAGTCGTGTGTGTGCGACCTGAGCCATATTCTGAATCTTCTGATTTTGTGTTCCTTTTTCGGTTTAGATCCGTGAGGATCATCTTCTTGTGTTACTAACTTGTGTATTCCAAGTGTGCAGGGTTCCCGAACCAGTGATAGCTTGGATTCCAGATCCGGTCAAGGGTCTGTTGATAGCTAGGGTTTCGGTTTTGGGTTTCTGACCTTGTAATAGCTACTTAGTTAGTATTCGTGCAATCTTGCAATAGATTGTCTTGTATCTGGCTTGTATCTCTGAGATTAGCCATCTCAGTCTTTAATCAATAAAAGAGGTTCCGGTAATTAGCGAATCCCAGGTGGTCTGATCCCTACATTTATATACACATGTATCACCGAAACTACAAGCAAATCTCTCCAGCATATAGTTATAGTTTATAGAGTCTGCTCTCCAAAACATGGAGTATCATCAAGTTCTAATTTTGGTGCTTTCAATCCCCTTGAAGATGATGAATGGTAAGAAAAAATTGTTGAATAAAATCGGCATGAGGATGTAGCTATTCGTGCAACAACTCTATTTTATACACGCAAGGTATATAATGCGATGCCTTGAAAAAAAGCGTGAGAAAAGAGTTGTGTAGTATAGCAAGATAAAAAAAAAATAGTGTTTTACACCAATATAGGACTATAGGAGTATATTGATCATAAATTTGGGAAATTGCTTTCTTCACGTGCTTTGTTTGTTTGTACGAAAGTGCGCAACTCATCTAGTTGTGCTTGCAAACTTTCTTTGTGGATCTTCTGTTTTTATGTGTGTATATTGAAATGTTAATTGGACAATTTGGACCTTTAACTAAATTCGAGGGTCGCCAATTTCTAGTTTCTTGCCAAATTTCAGGCAAATCTTTTGCTTATTTATCATATCTGAATCAGTGCCATTAAGTGACAAGCCATGATACAAAAATATAATAAAACGTTAATATTTGAAAATTCAATCATGTCAATTATTATTTTATAAGTATTCATGGGCAGCATGAAATTTGCCTGAGTTGTTCTTCCTTACATCGTGGCCCATGTATGAAAAGAAAATTATATAGTGCTAGTGCTGGTATTGAAGTACTCTCTCCGTCCCATGAAAATAAGGATGTTTTTTTTTGTTCGTCCTATAAAATTATCTCATTTTTATTTATAGAAAGTTCTCTCAAACTCATTATCTATATACATCAATTTTGTTTACAACTTATATTACTAGGGTCCATCATTAAACACTAATAATAATATGAGTCTCACTATTCACTGACACTATTTTAACTATTATTATTCTCATCTTTCTTACTTTATCAATTATGTATTAATTCTGGTGTCATCTCAAATGTGCATATTTTTTTTTAAGACGGAGGGAGGGAGTATAAAGTCGGTAAGTTTCAACTTGATGCAAGAAAGGAAAAAAATGTGGTTGGGCTTACGCTTAAGCCCATTCTAGCCCTCAATTAGCTATGTCCGTGCTTCAGGATATTTGAGTCATTTCATTTTCTTCACTTATTTTTGAAAAATAATATTTCCTATGTTATTTGAGTCACTTCTTTTTTGTTTAATAAATAGTTATAGTTAAGAGAGAGTAAAGTAGGAGAGGGAATGTGAATAAGAAGACTCTCCTCTACATTAATCTCTTTTCACTTTAACTATTTATTAGTAGTATTATTTTTCCAAAACGAGTAAAAAAAAGAAATGACTCAAGTAAATGGGATGGAGGAAGTAATAAATACTTCCTTCGTTCCATAGTATTAAAGTCATTTTGTCATTTTGGTATTTTACTCTCTATCACTTTATTCTCTCTCCATCTCTCTGCCTTTTTCATTTCTTACATTATTCTTCTTTACTTAACTCACTTAACATAATTTTTCTTCAATCGCGTGCCGAAAAGAAAAGTCTCCACTACTATGGAATGGAGGAAGTAGTTAAATTGAAGAAAGAGTAAAATAAGAGAGAGAATAATATAGTCTTAGCTACAGTATTCTCTTTCTTATTTTGCTATTTCTCCATTTTAACTATTTATAATTATTTTTTCAAAAAAAGTGCAGAAAATGAAACTACACCACTACTGTAGAACGGAGGAAGTATAATCTAACAAATTAGAAACAATAACTTTACATTATTCAACTGCCCATTGTAAATATGATTTGCTTGGAACTCATATTTTTAATCGCACGGCATGATTCCTTGAGCTTCCTCCAGACCATATTTTTGTAAAAAAATAAAAAATTAATATTTTAATGTCGATGTGTGCAGTTGCTATTTTCATTAAATATTTTATTTTTTTTTATTTTTTCTTCGTTCTCCAATAAATATCTCATTTCATTTAAACTATATTTGTTAAGTCGACCATACAGTCTACTAACTCATTTACAATTTATTATAGAACTGGAGTAATATATAAAAGTAGGTTCCATACATATTCCACTAACTTTTTCTATCCACTTTACTTTATAAAGTTAAACAATTTCTTAAAATCCGTGTATATTAGATATTTAGACATTTAATCATGGTCTGGGAGTATATTCTAGTATGTGCTTAATCTCTAGCAACAAATGTTTATCATGTACAATAAATCTACGTAACCGAATTTTGTTAAACCAAAAATTAATTTATTTGAAAAAAATCCTATTGTGTAACCTTGTAGCTGAATAGTGAGTGAATGGGTAAGCTTAACGTTATGGAATATCTGAGACATAATGATATCACAGTCGTAGTGATGTGCACTGCACGTTTACATCGCTCAGTTACCCGTCGGAATGCCAAACTATGGTCGGCGGAAACGGACACGAGTCGGCATAAAGGTCGCACGTGGACGACATGCTCTCACAAACAGAATGCCGAGTTGGAATCTGCACGAACTTTTCAATGTGGCTCTCTATCATTGCCCTCTTTCTTTCTCTCTCTACCCATTTCAAGAGAGAGAAATCAAAAAGGTAATCCATGTTGGAAGTTTTGATTTTTTGTTGGAAGACTTTTTGGTGATTAGACGAGTCTACCCTTCTGTGTTAAAAGGTGTTCCCCGCATGGCCTTTTTATAAATTTAACTTAAGATTCTTATCGCATTTTTTTTTAACAAAGTATTACATCCTCATTTGTAGAGACGATATGCTATACGGTTTATTTCAAATTTTTATAGCGTCTATAATACTCTCTCCGTCCGTCATTAGGAATTTCATTTATGTCCGGCATAAGTTTTAAGAAATATTAAAAAAAGTGGTTGAAAAAAGTTAGTGGAACAGGGATCTCACTTGAATATATTAATTTTAAATGAAATGTGAGTGGAATGAATAAGTGGAAGGTAAGACCCTATTACCGTTTATGGTAAAAATAAACCGAGACCCTATACGGTTTATTTCAATTTTTTATACCTTCTATAATACTGTTAGTTAGGAAGTAACTTAGGGTATCTCTTGGGCATGCCCAAGCCACCATTTCTTGGGCATGCCCAACAAACTTGTCCCTGCCCATGAAAACTTGGCCACCACAATGGTGGCCCTCCGGCCCACCATTTTTTTTTATATTTCAACAATTAAAATTATTTTCATACATTTTTGTTATATTTTAATATTACTAGAATAAAAATTATATGCCTATAATAATTAAAAAATGCATACTTTAAAAAAAATGCATACTTTAAAAATTACTAAAAAAAATTGAAACCAAATTGTCGTCGTATTATAGATAGGGTAAAATTATACAACAACAATGTTTTAAATACTATAAAAAAAATGACGCACACCGCCCGACTACTCGGTGTCGTCATCGTCATCCATCACATCATCTTCACCGCCGCCACTGCCACTTGCACCCACTGCCGCTGGCACCGCCCGTCTGCGACCCTTCGCCCCATCCCAACTTCGACCTCAGTCGAATAATGAGGTCGTAGTAGAATCTCTTGGTCTCCGGATCAGTTGACTTCTCGTACAAGGCCAAATTCTCCGAAAGTTGCTTCATCATCTGGACCTCTAGGGTATGAGTCAAAGCCGCCCTCGGTGTTGAGGGCACTGCTGTAGAGGTCACAACGGAGAATTGAGAGCCGGTTCTAGATTCCCGGATTGCGGCACGCTGGCCCTGCGGACGTGGGCGCCGAGAGAGTCTGGAGGGGGGCTCCTCCTCCGAAGCATCATCGTTTAGGTCGAAGGCGCTTGAGTCACTACTACTGCTGTAGTTGCCGGCGACGCCCAGTCTAGTCCGCTTCGGCCCAGAGAGAGGATCTTTGTCAATGATAGTCCTGAATTTCGGGCAGTCACGCAAAACGAGGTATTCGCCCCAGTAGGTAAACTTCGGCCACGATTCAGTATTGTACAACTGATACGACAACGCTCGAACGTCGGCTTCGGTGCGGCCGCTCTCAACAAGGCAAAGTTGGGTCTCGTATATGCCACTGAACCTCTTCAACGCTTTAGTAATCCTTCCGAACTTCTTCCGGATCTGGCTAGCTGTACGCTCGATGCTCCCATCTGGTTTGAATTCGTTGTACGCATCGAGAATGCGATTCCAAAAGCAAACGTCGGTCTGATCCGGACCGATTATAGAATCGGTCGGTCGTGACCGCATACCAGGCTCAAGCTACAGCAATGGATTCTTCATTGCTGTAGTAGGTCGATCGCCGGCCTCCACCGCCATCGCCATCCCCGCCGCCGCCTCGCCCACCACTTCGGCCGCCACCTCCTCCGGTCCCCTGCTCTCCTTGGCGGCCGGTGCCTGGACCACCGCCGCGGCTTTGCCCCCACCATTTCCGCCATTTCGCCCACCTTCGCCGCCGTTTCGCCCCCCAACGCCTTGATTTCGCCCGCGACCGCCTTGAGTACCGGACACCGGGGTCTCTGGTGGTGTTCCCATCAACTGTTCCAACGTGAATCTATCAGATTCAGATAGAGTGGATTGGGTGTATTGGAATTGGGAGGGATTGAATTGCTGAGAAGGGTTGTTGATCGCGTCCATATTGGGTCGGTAGTCGCCAAACCCCGATTGGGGACGACCCACGTTTCTCTGCGGCTGAGAAGAGGACTGACCCCGGAGTTGGGGTGTCTGTTGCCACGGCGGCGGCGATTGTGGATTCCACAGGTGGGTTGGAGGGGGTATCGGACTCGATCTCCACGGTTGGGAAGACGAAAATGTGCCAAATCCCGATTCTCCATAGCCGGGAGAATCATCTCCACCTTGCATTTTGTAGACTTTGAAAATGGTAGAGATTGAAATTTTAGGGTTTAGAATTGAGAAAGATAAAAAAATGGGATGAATATAGTATTTATAAATACAATTTTTGAAATATAAAAAAAAAAAAAAAAATCTGACCAAGAGCCGCGGCTCTCGGCCCTTGCAGTGGCGGGCCGAGCCGCGTGCCCAGGAGCCTCGGCCATCGCTCGTCCACCCCCCCAGGCTGCGTCCTCCTCTCGGCTCAGTAGTGGGGGGCCGCGCCCTACCCATGCCCGGGCCAAGGGCCGCGGCCCTCCCACGGATGCTCTTATATTCTCCATGTCCCAAAAATGTATACGCATTGTGATGTGATACGAATTTAAATAAAAATTTGAAAAAATGGAATTTTGTAAGTAAACATTGTTGTTATTAGTTGGTTAAGTATAAATAATGATGGGCTATAATTGTTTCGTTTTCGTAAATATTTGTGTGTAAAATAACGGTAAATGTATATGTATCCACTAAATAAAAGCTAACTTATGTGCATTATTATGTGGTACAATTCAAAATGACAAATCTACCTTATTTTATAGTGGTGGAGTTATTTTATTATTTTAGACTTTCCATAATGGTGAAGTTATTTTCTTTTCTAATAAAAGTTAACTCATTCTTCTTTCTTATTTTACTCTCTCTTACTTTATTTTCTCTTCATCTCTCTACCCTTTTCATTTCTTACTTTATTCAACTCACTTCAAATATTTTTTCTTAAATCGAGTACCGAAAAGAAACACTTATATTACTGTGGAACGCTGGGAGCATGTACTAATGTTTTTTATGAGAAATGAAATACTCCGAAAAATTTAAATTTGTAGATTACTTGTATCTAATTTGGAGATGATATCAATGATTCAATGTCACTTAATTGAAACTCCAGGCTGATCGGAATAGTCACTAGATAAGAGAGATATGGTTGAAATTTGTAATTCAATACAATTGCAGTGGGCCTGCAATTTAAATGGGCCCCAGATCCAATGAGTTGACCTTATGTTTAACTTTTGCTCTTGTTTGAGAATTGATACGCTATTTTTTTTTAATTATTTTAATGCTCTGTCCGTCCACGAAAAATAGATAAAATTGTGAATGATACGAGTTTTAAAGTATAATGATAAAGTAAGAGAGAGATAGGAAAAGTAGGAGAGATGAGTGTTAGTGGATTATGAGATTAGCATTTAAATTGCTGTGTAGGGTTAATATTGATTAAAAACTTTTCTTTTTGAACTTAGTCTATTTTTTATGGACGAACAAAAATGGCAAAATTTGTTTATTTTTGGTGAATAGATGAAGTAAAATGAATAACACGTCAACAAACCCTTGTCATTTTCGTGAATAAAGGAAGTAAAATGAATAACACGTAAAATTCAACAAATCCTTGTCATTCTAAGCATATTCAGTCAATGAATGAACTAGTCTATGAGAATACTTGTAAAACTCCTGTCATTTTAAGCAAATTCAGTCAATGGATGGACTAGTCCCTGAGAATCCATTTTCTCGCCGCCCTGTTTCATAAAATTGTTCACTATATTTATAATTTCATTAGCATATAACATAGTACTTACTATATTAACGTATGATTAATATAGATATATATATAAAGAGTTGTCAGATAAATCAAATCACACTTATTCCGCCTAATGGATATAATGACAATAGTCTTAAATGGTATACTAGAACACTCTTAAATAGTACTCTCTCATCCCATAAAAATATGGGCAATGAGTATAACACGAGAATTAAAATAAATTTGGTAAAGTAAAAGAAAGGAGGAGAATGGTATGGTAAAGTAATAGAGAGTAGGAGAATGATAGTAAAAGTAGTGTTAGTGAATAGTGAACCTACATTATTAAATTGATACTCCCTCCATCCCAATGAAGATGACCCATTCCTTGGGCGGCACGAGAATTTATGCAACTTTATTTTGTGTGTGAAAAAAAAAAGTAAGAGAAAGAGAATGAAGTAGAGAGAAAGGTGTTTCCATTTTTAATAATAGGTCATCTTAGTTGGGACAAACCAAAAAGGAAAATGTGTCATCTTTGGGATGGAGGGAGTGTAACTTTCCAAAAAAGATGACACATATTTTTGTGGGACAGACAAAAATGGAAAGTGCACATATTTTTATGGGACGGAGAGAGTATGATAAATATGTATCAATTCAGAAGATCACTCTCTATAACCATTGGGTAAATAACACCTAATGATCTTTCCCTCAATTTATTTTATTAACCAATGAGATCATGTCATTAGTTACAATCTTATTGATCAATACATATTTTATTTAATATTCAAATATCTTTTATACCAAAATTCATATTATTTTCATCCTCTCTACAAATAGAGATCACATTTTCTATAGTTTATTCACAGAAAAATCTTTATTTTTCTCGACATATAATCTTTCTTATACTCTGCAACTTCTCTCTCTTTTTAAATCTTTCTTATACTCTACAACTTCTCTTTTTTTTTTAATTCTCAATTCCCAAGATTATTTGTATTTTAATTGTTGCAATTTATGACCTTTTTGTTTATTTTTTTGTTATATTTTTTATTTATTTATAAATTTTGCAATAATATAATAATAATAATTATTATCATTATTTGGAAAATTGTAGAAAGATATATAATGTCGTTGTTGGGTGGTTATTGATATATCATAAAAAAATATACTTAGTTGGATGAATATTGATGATATGAAAGAGATAGAACTAATTAAATATTATAAAAGTACTTCGGTTGATTGGATTGAGTTAAATAGTTGCTGATGAAATAAGTAAATTGAATTTACATAAGCTTAAACGGATTTAAAAAAAAATATTTAAAATTGATAATTTAAAGTCCTATCATATTATGTTGATGGAAAATTACTTTATTTAGCTTAACTTCATGTCATTTTTAGTACTAAACCAAACTATTTATTAAGTTTAGAATTATAAAAATTCATTAATGAAAATCCATTTAAAATGCACACTTGTATACAACCATTCTTATTTATTTTCATTAGTCGTTAATTTGTTGGCTGACATGTGCAAGACATACAATTGAAAATATGTGTACTTTTTTCACACTTGAATCTATACAACATATAAAAAGAGAGTTTTTGGAGAAATTTACTCCTTCCGTTCATGAATAAGAGTCCTATTTCATTCTGGCACGAGTTTTAAGAAATGTAAAAAAAGAGGATGGAAGAAAGTTAGTGGAATATGAGTCCCATTTATATATATTAGTTTTATATGATATGTGAGGGGAATGAGTTGGTGGAATGTAGGGTCTCTTTACCATTTAAAGTGATAATGAACCGGGACTCCTATTCGCGG
Source organism: Salvia hispanica (assembly GCF_023119035.1). NCBI lineage: Eukaryota > Viridiplantae > Streptophyta > Magnoliopsida > Lamiales > Lamiaceae > Salvia > Salvia hispanica. The sequence goes on from NC_062966.1 coordinate 12,341,148, forward strand.
ACGGATCAAAATGAAAAAATGGGACTCCTATTCACGGATAGAGGGAGTACAAGATTGCTATTTAATTTTAAAAATTATATTAAATTAAAATGTATAATTAAAGCCTAAAAACATGTGATTAAGTGGAGTGAGTGGGAGGTTAGGAGTATACAACATATAAAAGGAGAGTTTTTGGAGAAATTTACAAGATTGCTATTTAATTTTAAAAAATATATTAAATTAAAATGTATAATTAAAGCCTAAAAACATGTGATTAAATGGAGTGAGTGGAATGTTAGGAGTATATCACTACGATGGAAGTTTTTTAATTTCATCTACCCATTTCACTTTGCATACCAAATTAAACTGCTATAACCTCTCGATATGGCAAGTCATAGATGAATTCGACCAGCACGTCCATTTGGTCGAGATTGACATCGAGGAAGATCCAGAAATAGCTGAGGCTACATGAATCATGACCTTGTGTACAATTTTTCAAGAACAAGGAAATGATCACGTTGGTTAAATTTGGAGCGTCGAAGATGGTATTTTTTTGTCCCAACCATCAATATTTCGATTCCTCTATGGACTACAACACGTTGCATTCGTCTCGGATATAGCACCAACCTAATTTTTCATATTATCTAGATAGCTTTGTGATGTTTTTGCTCATGCCGCAGGGAAATTGAGTGCCTTAATCTTTCTATAATACATTGTTAGAATCTAAAACGTTGTCGTTGAGAAAAATAAAAAAATGTTAGTACTATGTTTTTGTTGATCTTGATTTTAATTTGAATGTGCAGGACTGTATCGGGTGTGAAGATGAAGAAAAAGTACAGAGAATTCATTGAAGCAAATAAATAAGGTGATGCTCAAGAAGATGTGTGACTCAATTTTTATGTGTTGGAATTATACTATTTATTTGCTGAAGAAACAGAAAAAGATATACCATTTCTTTTGCCATTGAGATTGTATATTTCGAAATAGTCTTATTTAAATGTACAAAACCAAGTCGAAAGTTCTGCAATTTGAGTTTGTTTACTATGTCTCGATGAAGTCTGAAATGCCCTTTTTCAACTACAACCAATGTAATGTGTTGAATTATTTGCCAATTTTTACTAAATTTGTTAATATTTAATTATTGTTTACATATATAATCATTTTTGTTTTACATAGTGTAGATATTGGATTATTATAAAGTAAATTAAGATCTGTGCACATGTAGTATACTAGTTACAATAAAATTGAAGTTACGAAAAAAAAAAATATTATCATAATGAATTTTTTGAATTAACAAATAAATTAAATTGGTCATGATCGGCAAGAATGGAAAACACACCTAAAATTTATTATAGCATATGTTTAGATTTACATATATGGATAAATTATCATATCACATAGTATGGTTAAATTCTGGTTCTATCTTATAACTCGTCAAAATAGTCAAACTATGATTTAGATGATAATAGCCATGATTTTTTTTTAAATTGTATATTACTTAGAAAAATCATTGATTTTAGTGTGAAAAATATAGAATACTCCAAAACATACATAATTCCCCAAATATATGTTAATGAGACAAATAAGAAAAATGTCACAATTAGGGCTGAATAAAAATACCGAAATACCAAAATACTGCACTTATCGTAACGAAAAAATACCGATTTTTCGGTACGGTATGATGCCGTACAGAAATCTTTTGATACGGTAACAATATCAATTTTCCTATACCGCGGTATACTGTGATATACCGAATATTTGGTATACCACGGTATACCGAATCCTGCATCGAAAAATCGGTACATGTTGAAATATTATATACTGAGTATATTACATTATATTTAATATATTTATAAAATATAATTAAAAAGAAAATATCTCAGAAAATCCTACTTTTAAATATTTTGTGTATAAAAGAGATTTTTTTTGTATAACTATACTACGGTATATCGTACCGTACTTCAGTATACCGCAATAACGGTAAGGTAACGGTATCAAAAATTAATACCGAATTTTTGGTATACCGAAACTTCGGTATGGTATCAGTATGATATTTTGTCATACTGCAGTTTTCAGTAAGGTATGCCGTATGGCGTTCTCGGTACGGCATACCGCACTGACCCACCCGACTCACAATTATGATATAATGGGCTATTCTCTTGCTCAAGTTGGATTATTTTTTCAAAAACCCATATTCAATCACGAACAACTTTATGTTGCGATTTCAAGAGTTACGAGTCATGAATGTTTGGAGATTTTGGTTTATGATGATGATGATGTTGGTTGTGACTTTACCGTTAATGATGGGTACAAAGACGTTTTTCAAAATTTGTAAAACAATAAAGTGGGGAATATTTTCTAGTAATGGTTTTTGTAGATTTTAGTAAATTGGATATACACGAACTCGATATATGCTTTTTAGTATATCAATCCTACCAATATCAACGTATAGAATGCACCATAAGCGAGGTGTTTTCTTTTGAGTATGAAATTTATGAAAATGATGTTCAGATACTTAAGTTGAGAGAGAATAATGCAACACATAGAATAAAACATGTGAAATAATAAAGTAAGAAAGAATAATTATGTTAAATTTTTGCTAAGAAGAAAAAATGACTTGATTTAGATCATCTGGACAAGCTGACAAACCGACTAGGTAGATAAAGGGAAGGGGAGAAATTGGAGTGTGTAGACTATTTGATTGACCTTAAGCTTGTGGGGGCGACTGCTTAAAAATTTGAACTAGTTCATGCCTATGTGTTTTATTTTCTTAAGTGTTATTTTCTTTTCCTTTTTCTTTCGTATGTTAGTGTCTAGGTCTAGGAGTTTTCATTGGTCAGGGAATAACCATGCATTGAAATTCACCTTATTTCTCTTTTTCTTGTCTTTATACTTGAGGACAATACTTGAGGACAAGTATGATTTAAGTGTGAGCAGTTTGATAAGGCTAATTTCATGCATTGGTTATGGGGTAAAATTCTGTGATTTCATGGGTCTAACAAGGTTTAATAAGCCAGGTGTGTAGAGAAATCGCCAGCCCTAGGAAGAAGGCGAAGATTGCCTGGATGGAGAAGCTGGCGGGGAAAATGAGAGGAAGAAGGAAGAGTTATTAGACTGAGGAGCATCAAATTGGAGGGCAAAATAGGGAACACGGGAACAATCTAGAAGCTCTATCCACTATAAATAAGAGCATGCGATCAACATGAATGGACGTTCCATCACTTTTCGGCTCTTAGCTTAGTTTTCCACTTCTCTACACACACTTTCACGGGGAATTGGTACGAGGGTTCACGTTTTAGCTTGATTGTGGAGCAACACCGTCTATACGGAGGCGAAGAAACAAGTATCTTCTGATTTCCTGTTTACTTTTCGTACTTTCCGAGTCCTCGCTGTTCAAGGCTCGACTCTATTTCGTTATTGTCGTTGAATACTTCGTATTTTGCAATGGATGTCGCTACTTTTGTTTCGTTTACCTTATCGCTGTGTTGTGGTTCTGATTTGCTAATTATTGTTGGTTGATATGAGTTTGGGGTTTGATTGTGAGGAATTTGTTGTTGATCGGTTGAATCTACGTAAGCTTGTGAGGATCGGAGATGGAAATGATGTTTGATTGTCGTGGATGGCTTGGATCCGGAGTGGATTAAGCGTCCCGTGGATGGATCTGCTTGTTTTCACTTGATTTTGTTGTTTAAATTCTGCATTCTTGTTTGCCTCGTCTAGTAGTCGTAGATCCGCATTAGTTTTACCTGTTCTTCATTTCTATCGGTTTAATTTCGTTCACCTTGTTTCGATCTTCGCTTTGCTCTGTTTTTCACTGGTAGTTTCATGATAAAAGTTGGAGAAGATGATGTCGCTGTTAGTTAGTCCTTAGGTTAGTTATTTTGCAGCTTTTCAGTCGTACTCTGCCATTTTGGGGAATGGTCCCCACGTCTAATTTTTCCCAAGTCTAGGTTAGTTTAGAAAGCTTTTTGCTCGGTCCAGTAATTGTCTTGCTTTATTCTGGTTTATGCATGCTTTAAAGATCCCATCTAGATCTAGCTGTTAGGATAAGTTCTTTAAATTCATAAGTCTAGGAAGTAAGTCTCAACCCCAAAAATTGCGTGGCAGCAGCCAAAAATAGTTTCCAGGTCTGTGAACATGTTTACTTACGCATTTATATCTGTGGATTCAATCCCTGCTTCCCTGTACTAATCTTTTAGCTAAAGCGGGTTGAGGGTTTTGAAGGGGGGAATAAGGTAGTGATTGTGTGCCCAACGACAGATAGCTCAAGGTTCTTTGAGTTCCTAGACCCAGTGTCTAGAGGATTTTCTAGATCGGGGATTTTTAATTTTGAACACTCTGTCACTGACCATTAAACTCACAGCTCTTCAATGTACTAAATCTGATATTATTTCAAAATTATCATTTTTCTTCCCTTTTTTCCATCCTTCACTTTGTTTCTTTATTTCAATATTAGATTTAATTTTATAAAATTAAATTTTAAATTTCAATTTTTAAATATCAATAAATTTTTATTAATTATTAAAATTACTATTAAATAAAAAATTTATAGTTCTAATCAATATTTGATAGCGTCTAATATTTAATCAATAAGGTACGACGACGCCTTTGTTTTAATCAATATTTAATAGTTTTAATTATAAATAGTTCATATAACACGATTTATTCTGAGATAAATATGCATCTAATGTAAGACTAATATAATTTTCATTTATTAATTTGAAAACAATCAAAATTAACTAGAAAATTTCAACCAAAATTCTCCTATATCAAATTTTTAGTAGTATCTAATTTTTAGTCAACTTCATAATTTTTAATCACAAGCAATTATAACAACCGAACGAATGCTAAATAGAATAACTCTTTTTCATCATGATTAATCTATACTTCTTCAATTCAGCTGAATATTATATTAAATTACAAAAATTAATAGTTTCAATATTTATAGTGTCCATGAATTAATAGTTTTAATTAAAAAATGTATTGATATTTAAAAATTAAAATTTAAAATTTAATTTTATAAAATTAAATCTAATTTTGAAATAAAGAAACAAAGTGAAGGATGACAAAAGGGAAGAAGAATGATAGTTTTGAAATAATATCAGATTTAGTACATCACTGAAATAATATCAGATTTAAAGTGTAAAAAGACCAAATTGCCTAAACCCCCCAAAATCCCCTAAAAGGGTATTTTCGTCACGAAACAATGAAAAATGACCAATTTTAAAATAAACGCTTAGTCCAGGGTTGTCTGGGGATATTTTTAAAGTCCAGGATTCAATTATGAGATACTCCCTCCGTCCGCCATTAGGAGTCTCATTCATGGGCGACACGGATTTTAAGAAATGTTAAGAAAAGTGGGTGGAAAAAGTTAGTGGTATAGGGGTCCCATTTGTATATATTAGTTTTAAATGAAATGTGAGTGGAATGAGTTATTGGAAGGTGAGACCCTATTACCATTTATGGTAAAAGTGAACCGGGACTCTTATTCGCGGACGGACTAAAATGGAAAAACGAGACTCTTATTCGCGGGCGGAGGGAGTAAACACATAGTTCAGAGACTATTTTTGTAGTTCACTGAAAAAAAAGTAGGTATTTAGTTTTTTTATGCCTAGATTCCCGAGAGAGAGACATCCGTTATGGGTTATCAAACGTACGAGAGGACAAAGAGGGAAGATGGCCGAGTGAGAATTACTCCCTCTGTCCGCCATTAGGAGTCCCATTTGTGGGCGGCACGGGTTTTAAGAAATGTTAAGAAAAGTGGGTGGAAAAAAGTTAGTTGAATAGGGGTCCCACTTGTATATATTAGTTTTAAATTCAATGTGAGTGGAATGAGTTAGTGGAAGGTGAGATCCTATTACCATTTATGGTAAAAGTGAACCGGGACTCTTATTCGCGGACGGACTAAAATGAAAAAACGGGACTCTTATTCGCGGACAGAGGGAGTAGAATATAACGATGGAGAGAGATGCAATGAGGAAAAAGAAAATTAATGACGTGGAAGAAAGTATATATATTAAAAAACATTTGTGGCAAAAGTAGGGGTGAACACTCAGTATTTTTGCCCATTCCGATATGCATATCTAAAATTTTATGTAAAAGGAATACGATCCGATCCCGTACGAATTGTCCAAAATCCAAACTATTAAATCCGATTAAGATACTATTCTTTTATACAGTACTACTATATAAAAATGCAAAAATCCAATACTAAATTTGAAAATCCAATACCAAATTTGAAAATTTTCATACTTCCTTTGTCCACAAAAAATAGTCCTATTTATGAACGACACGAGTTTTAATAAGAAATTGATAAAGTAAGAAAGAAAAGAAGAAAAAGTGGTTATAATACGAGAAAGAGGAGAAAAAATGGGAAAAACATTTTAAAAATGAGAATTTTTTTTGCAGATATCGCAAAATTGCAAAATATGACTATTTTTCATGGATGGAGGGAGTAACAAATATCATTAGAATTGTTTAACGAACTATTTTTTTTATATTAGGTTTATAATTATAATACTCCATCCGTCCCTTATATAAGAGCTATTTATATTTTAGTACGCCCCTTAAAAATTTTATCCTTTATATTTTAGGAATCCTTTTTTCTTTCTAATCAGTATGCACTATCAATATTTCAATTTTTTTTTGTATTTCTCTTACTTTACTAAATGTATTAAAACTCATGTCTCTTTTTTTGGTTAACTAATACAGACAAAGCCTGATTCAAAACTAAATTAACGAATAAACTCATCGCTCTATAATATACTTAGGTGGCGTTCGGTTGCCATGATTAGTATTATGAGACTATCCATTTAGGATTAAGTTGTGAGATTATTTTAGTTGGAGGGGGGAGACTATGACTAATTATCATGAGAATATCGATCTAGGATTAAGTTGTGAGGGTCAATCTTATGAACCAAACATGATACAGATTTAACATGAGATTTAGTCTTGCCAACTTAACACCTACTTAGTATTTTTAAAGGATGAAGACATCATTATATAATATACTCCCATCGTTCTAAGTAAGTTGAGACATAACTTTTGGACACAGAAATTAAGAAATTGTGTTGAAAAGTAGGAGAAAGGAATAAAGTAGGAAAAATAAAGAGAGAGTAAAATAGATGGTGGAATAAAGCAAGAGTAATTGGATGTTTTATTTTTTATTAAAAAAGGAAATGACTCAACTTAGTTGGGACGGAGGGAGTACGAAATAGGAGTAGTGGGGCATGTTAGGGTGCTACCACCTCTTAAAATAACACCATACCACTATTTCTAGCCAATCATTTGTACACGTGGACGAATAATAAGCTGCCACGTGGCAAAAAAAAAAGAAAAAAAAAAGTTAAAAAAGACGGCCAACAATATGTTGTACACTATACAACAATTTTTCTTGGACAACAATATCCAACACGCTAGACAACAATCTATCGATTGAATATTGGTGTGTACACTATAGATTGTTGTCTAGCGTATTAAATATTGTTGTGTAGCGTTTATAATATGCTGTATAAGTGGTGTCACGGTGTCACTTTAAGAGTGGTTGTCATTTTAACACAAACCTGGAGTAGTACTATATAAATATATTTTGAATTTCAAATTACTTCAAATTTTAAAATATCAAAAATCTTTTAAAATCCAATCATATTCGAACTATAAATCTAAAAAATTCAAATCAAAATTTAAATTTCAATTTATTATGTTTATACCTATTAAAATAGACAAAAGGGAAGCCAGCTACGTTCACCATGCTGTCGTGGGTGCCACAACCCACGAATCCAATCCAACGGCTCAGATCTTATAATCTTGAATTTGAGGTTCATTTGATCTGAATTTAATGTGAGGCTGAGGTTTCATTTAAAGGAAAGGGCCGGCATTTCTTTTTAAACCAAGGCGAAAGAAAAGCACACACACAGTCCTCATTTTCTCTCGGAGTCGCTTGCTGAGAATCAGCAAAGAATTTGACAATCATCTTCCGCAACTCCTCAAAGGTCCAATCTTTGTTTTCATTATATCAAATCTTCGTTGCGATGACTCGATTTTGTTTTAATTTTGTTTTGAATCTAGTTTAGTTATTTCATCTTATACGATTTTTGGTGGTCTCGATTTGTTGTTCTTGTATGAGATCTAGTTATTTATGTTTCTATAGACCTTCTTATTTATGGATCTGACGATGGGTGTTTTGAATTGTGGCTTGTGCTTGCGTGACTATTGATTGGTGAAATTCATAGTTTCCAGTGATACTTCTTGTGTGAAGTTCTGTATTTGATTGCCTGTGTTCGATTAGGATCTAGTTTGAAGTTGCTATAATCGGAAATTTCCTATTTATAGCTGAAGTTTGGATAGACATGTGAATGATCCGATTCGTTATTTGATTAGATCCTTTTTGTTTGCTATACTGTAATTAGCAATTGGCTGCTTAATCTTTGAGTCTGCTCCTGAGTCAAAATCCAAGTCAATTAGATTAATTTTTATTCTTTATCAAATCGAGGATTATGTGCAATTGATAATATCCAATGTTGAAATTTGCTTATGTTTATGGATCTTGTATTATCAAGTGATGTCAATCAGGTTCTAGTCTGACATTTGAAATTTTGTGATTTCTTAGATGGCACATTGCATTCATTGAATATTTAGGGTTTTGGTTTTCTTGATTTCAGATGCATGATGTGTGTCTATGTTGACGATCTAAGTATTGTTTTATTGTCTTCAGATAACATTAAGCGATGGCAGATGCAGAGGATATCCAGCCCCTTGTTTGCGACAATGGAACTGGAATGGTCAAGGTAATCTCGCTTTCCTTGACCTAACAAACCTTGTTTTTGGTTATCAGTTCAGATTTTTGTTGATTTATTAACCTTAACTTATTACATTGTTGACTTTCAGGCTGGGTTTGCTGGGGATGATGCTCCGAGAGCTGTCTTCCCGAGTATAGTGGGGCGCCCTCGCCACACTGGAGTCATGGTTGGGATGGGCCAGAAAGATGCTTATGTTGGTGACGAGGCTCAATCAAAGAGAGGTATTTTGACCCTCAAGTATCCGATTGAGCATGGTATCGTCAGCAACTGGGATGATATGGAGAAGATCTGGCATCATACCTTCTACAACGAACTTCGTGTGGCCCCAGAAGAGCACCCCATCCTCTTGACAGAGGCCCCTCTCAACCCAAAGGCGAATCGTGAGAAAATGACTCAGATCATGTTTGAGACCTTCAACACCCCTGCCATGTATGTTGCGATTCAGGCTGTTCTCTCCCTTTATGCCAGTGGTCGTACAACTGGTAAGGAAGATATTAGAAACTCAATCTGTATTTCATGCTTGTTGCAACATGTGACTTTTTGTTGATTGATATAATCAATTACCTATTATCGAGCAATTCTTATTGCCTACTATATGATTAAAAAGCCATTAGCATAAACCCTAGTGGCTAAAATTGGTCTATTTGCATATGCTTGACATGTTGTTCTTCGGCAGGTATTGTTCTTGACTCTGGAGATGGTGTCAGCCATACAGTTCCAATCTATGAGGGTTATGCTCTCCCCCATGCAATCCTCCGTCTTGATCTTGCTGGCCGTGATCTCACTGATAGCCTCATGAAGATCCTCACAGAACGTGGTTACATGTTCACAACTACAGCAGAGCGGGAAATTGTGAGAGACATCAAGGAGAAGCTAGCTTACATTGCACTTGATTATGAACAAGAGCTCGAGACTGCAAAGACGAGCTCTGCTGTGGAGAAGAACTATGAGCTGCCTGATGGACAGGTGATCACTATTGGCGCTGAGCGGTTTAGATGCCCTGAGGTCCTCTTCCAGCCCTCGATGATCGGGATGGAAGCTGCTGGCATTCACGAGACTACATACAACTCCATCATGAAGTGTGATGTTGATATCAGGAAGGATTTGTATGGAAACATTGTCCTCAGTGGTGGCTCCACCATGTTCCCGGGTATTGCTGACCGGATGAGCAAGGAGATCACGGCTCTTGCCCCAAGCAGCATGAAGATCAAGGTGGTGGCTCCACCGGAGAGGAAGTACAGTGTCTGGATTGGAGGGTCCATCTTGGCTTCTCTCAGCACCTTCCAGCAGGTACGGTCACAACTTAACATTCTCTGCTCATGTTCATGTTTGTGCTTATGCATTATCCTTGCATCATAAACAAGAAATGCAATGAACTGTTTTTGCTTGGTTTTGCTATTGTAGATGTGGATCGCCAAAGCAGAATATGACGAGTCTGGCCCTTCGATCGTTCACAGAAAATGCTTCTAAACATCGAACTCTTGGTTCGCTGGCTTTGCTTGAGGAGATTATACTACATGATATGATTTGCCTATGGCTCTCTATGTTTCATTCGCTTTTCTTCCGGTTTTGTTCGTTTATCGAGTCGTCGTCTACTGTTCGAGAATTTGAAGTTTGGACATGGAAATATTTTAATTTTTTTGTAGCAGACTTGTGCTTTCCGGATGGTACTATGGGTTTGAATTTTGGATGAAGAGCACATACTGTAATTTTAGTATGGAATTCGTAATGTCAAGATTCAGTCTTTGCTTTCTTTGTGATTATGTTTCATCTTTTGTTTCTAAGTGAAGGATATTTTATTTCAGTTCGGGGAAATTTCAGAATATATCTAAGATTATTGATTTACTAGTTAACTTTTTAGATTAAAGAGAAAAAGGAATTTGCTACTTACTAGTTTGTGGGTTTACAATTTAATTGAGAGGAAGGTGGTTGGCTGAGCTTATAAACTGAAACAATATACTATATCATGTTTCAAGGTTTTATAAGATGTAATGTTATGAGCCTATGTTGCGTGAGAGCGTTGTGATTTAAAGATACTCCTTCTATTTCATAGTAATAGAGTTATTTTATCATTTTTGTACATTCCATAGTAATAGAGTCATTTCTCTTTTTAGTAAAAGTCAACATATTTTTCTACACCTACTTTACTCTCTCTTACTTTTTTCTCTCTTCGTCTCTCTACCATTTTCATTTTCCACTTTATTCTCCCTTTACTTAACTCACCTAACATAGTTTTTCTTAATCTCCGTACCGAAAAGAAACGCCTCCATTATTATGAAACGGAGGAAGTGGTATATTTTTAGTTAGATAAAGAAAATGGAAGATGGATAGGTTGAGTTCAAAGATATTGACAAATTCGAGCTGGAACATGTATTGGATTAAAACCAAGTAAACACGATAGTAGGAGTATTATTCAAGAATAATGACAAGATCTGTTTTTTACAAAACGGAGATCAAGATCGACAACTATAAGTCAGTCTGTTATTAGGCAAAAGATTGTACAAACGCATGATTTCGTCTAGGCGATTTCCGAAGGGCATTCGCCCGGGGCTCAGGCCAAATAAAGAAGTAGGTAATCAAGTTCCACAGACATAGCAGGCAGTTCTGCATCAGTCTAGGAAAAGTTGAAGTTCGATGGTCCGACAGAATCAACAAAACCTCGTACTGACTGTTCAGGCACGGAGGCCTCATCACCGTCAAGCATCTCGTGGTCGATGAAGACAACGACTATGGAGATATCGTCATGGACGTGTCTCCTGACCCCATTATCGAGTTTCTTGATTTCCTCATATGGCATCTGTCTTATTCTACCAGCCCTCTGCAGAGCTGATACAAGTAGCCTCCTTGCTATTCCCTGTGATGCACAAAACAAGGATGTAAAATTGATACTATATGAAAATAAAATAGTTTTGAGCTATGAACTGAGAGATGAAAAACAGACTGCTCTCGGATTGTTGTGGACGATCTCCACAGCCTCCTGATTGGTCAAGAATTCCCAGAGGCCGTCCGAGGCGAAGATGAGGAACTTGTCATTTCCTGATATCCGTCGCGTCACTATGCTTGGATCAGCTCTAAGAACTGGTCTCTGCAGAGGCTGGGGAAGGTGGAACCGTGGGAAAGATGGATCGAGGGCAAATTCTGGCCTCTTGAGGTAGGCATCACCAATGGATCTTGATACCTGTGTATAGATAATACAGACACATACCAAGTTCAAGATTCAAACCATTGCCACAATTGAAGCTCAGTTGTTACAGTATCATGGGATAAAAATGAAGCGAACCTGTATGATTCCCTTGATACGCCAAACTCCTTGCTTCATCACAACAATCTGTGAATCTTCGGGGTGCAAATTAGTCAACTCGTTTCTGACCTCTTCCATGCTAGCATTGTGATCTCTAGTGAGCTGCTCGGCTACAATTCTATTTGACCGGTCCGAACATCCCATTACTGCTCTAGAGTCCCCCAAATTAGCAACATATAGCATTCTCTTCCAGATAACTCCGACCAGACAACAGGAACCGATTGCTGCAAGCACTGGTCTGATTGCATAAGCTCTTCTAACTAGCGTAAGAAACCCATTTTCTGTTTCAGAAAACGCATTTCTGAGTATATCCTCCGACATTGCTCCATTTTCCTGAGCAAGTCCTGTGAAAAAGAGGCATTCATGTTAGGACTTAGGCATCAGCCACTTTCTTCCCATCTTAGAATAATTTCATGCATTTGTCCCTTACCTGAACTTTTCTATTGAGAAAATAACTGAAAAGGGAAAAAACACGAATTTAGCAACATAGAGGCCACAGCTAACAAATCTCACAGCATCTAAAAGCTTATAGGTGACCAGAATCTTTTTAACAGCTTGTCGAGTGGAAAGAGATGCTTACGAACATTGAGTGGTTCATCCTGATGAACTGATTTCCCAAATTGCCATAACATATAAATTTCAGCAACGAAATCATCAAAGTAGACTAGTGAACATAATCCAAAGAAGTTAAGACATGATGAACATGATCAGCAAATACGTTGTTTCTCATTACTAATAGCAAACGAGTCCTACTTGACATTGAACTCAGACATTCCGAGACGTATCCCAGCAAAAGACTTACTAATCAAATGATTGAAGAGGTGGTCGGAGATGTATCTTGAGGCCTCAGGGCCACCGTGGCCATCATAGACACCGACAAAAGTGGCGTGCCTACCAGTCTCGACTTGGCTTTGATCCTCAAGGACAGCATTTGCCTGGACAACAGCAAATGAGAACTCACCGTGTGAATGCTTCTCGAGATCTTTGGACCAGAGAAGCGCGTCGTCCTCCCCTCCGGAGCCTTGGTCATCATCCTTGCTCATAGGGGCATATCGACTCATAGGACTCAAACATGAAGATGCTGTTTTTCCCAACCAAGAAAACATCCCTCATTTCCTTTTTAAAGCAGAGGAGATTCTGCAGTTGAACACACATGTAAGCTAGACTGAGTCAAACAACAAGCTAAAAATGAGTAAAACAACAAGCTGAAAACATCAAGACCTTCTAAACACAGCAGCATGATATTCAATTATTCAGATTAACCCTCAATTTAGCCCCAAAATAAAGAGTGGATGCTAAAACAGTGAGATCAAGAGTGCGAAGTTCGAACAATTCAACAGTATAGTTAAAAATAGGGTAGAAAATGTAAACAGAAATAGAAACAATTTCAAATTGGAGCAAGTGAGTAACTGATCAACATAGATTTAGCTAACAATAAAAGCCAAAGAATATGAAATTGCCAATTTCCAAGAAGAACCAAACGAAACCCGCCAAGACAAAAGAAATCAAAATATATGATCACTCAAGAAACGTTATAATCTGATTGAATCCACAAAATACGAAACGGCTGAGCTACTACTTCACTAAAAACGTACTGATTAAATAAATTAATGAAAAGTAAAAAAAAAAAAAAACATTTGAGACGAAACACTTACAAAATTTCGTCCAATAACTATAACCAAGACAGAGTATAGCCGATATATCAAGATCCCAAGAAGAATTCACCAATGCCGAGCGATCCAAGCACTGAAATTTTTTGTGGGACGAAGAGAAATTAGATTAGAGTGCGTGTAATATCGGAAAAAACATATCTTTTGGAGAGTAAAAGTGCAAATTGATGAAAATTTATGAGGGCTGTCAATTTCTGCAAAAACTTTTCCTCACAAATTGGAAACAGACGAGAGAGGATTGTTTTCAAGTAAGAAAGGGAAACATCGAGGAAGAGCTGTATATGTAGAGAGAGATAGTGAGAGAGTTTGACTCGGGAGGCAAATAGATTATGGTTGATAAGTGGAACTGCAGATATATACAAGCGGTAAATTACAGTTGTTTTACTGGAATTCTTTGCGAATTCATATCAATTTGAGTTTAACGTAATTTAATGTAAACAAGGTTTCACATTAAATATGATTTTACCTCAATCATTTATATTAAATTTAAATTTATAAAAATATTTTGTATATTATGCCTTTTTACTCACAAAATTGATTTTTTTTTTTTGTTTTATTGTAATGTAAATATAAATATAGGCATTTTTTTACTCAAAAAAACAAATATGAAATTAATTTTAGAGTTTCATGAAACTAATTATCTACTCTATTTTAGATTTTAATGTACCATTGAAAATGATCTTAATATATGCCCATTATCATCTTCTTAGCTCAATTCTTTTAATAATTCTAAATTTACTTTATATACTAAAGTGAAGTTTATAGTTTCATCGAAGAGTTATATGGAGTACATATATATATGGAAGCGTTTGATATGAGTTGTTTGAAAATAATAATTCGATGAATAATTGGGTACCACATGCTGATGGTTTTGATTTAATAATTATTTGTCTTCACAAAATTAGATTGATTATGTAATCACCCCCTTCACAATCTGATGAGGAAGTGTTCGATTACCCAACATTATATTAATTCAAAATCAGATTGAAATCGAAATAATTTTTTTTATCTTTGGAGGAAGATCATGACTTGTAAATTAAGACTAATCATACATTATTCTGAAATTAAAAAAATGGATAAACTATCAAATCAAACAATACTTATAAAACCAATTCCATTAAGACCTAACACGTTTGATCAAATCAAACAACATAAACTAGTTCCATCCCGATGTTATAAAAAATTAAAAGAAGGAAAATAAAAACTGCCGGTATATCTTGAAATTTAGAAAAGACACATGTGGAACAAAAAATTAATTATCCCTTTTAAAGTCAACTTTTGTCTGGAGTATTAGAAACTTGCATCGATAGTTTATATTTTATATTTGATATGAAAAATAAAATAAAAATATTATAGTTGTTGGTTGAAAGTGGATCATTAACATTTTCAGTTATCTTTAAAGTCAATGCTGATTGCTGACAAAGATCCACGGCCGCCACGACTATTTTGACATTTTTAACCATTTTTTCCTGATTATTACAAAAATACAAATGGTCATATTATGAGTATTTAGTGCAACATGAAGATTGGTGAACGCTGAAGAAAAGAAAAGACAAATTCAAATGTTCATATCTTAATATTTTGTCGGAGGTAAATATGGTAAGAAAGTCACTTATCCATGTGAATACAGGTGCTTTTTTGGTTGTGTTGGCAAGAAACTTATGACATTTTGAGATTAAATAATAGTCCTATGTCCCTTAAAAATAACAGTTTTGAAAAGTTTAATGATTAATGTGCAATTGATAAATTAAAAAAAAAAAACAAAAAACAAAGATAAATGAATAGTGTCGGTGGATTATGTGATCTATATTATTAGTAGTGTTTATATGTAGGGTTAGTGAATATTGAGATACATAAATATTAAACTATTAATTCTAATGATAGAATTAAAATAATGTGTATGGATAATATGCTGTTCAATTTAAAATCGTACAAATTTAAGGAATGTACCAAAACAGAAATACTTGCTATTTTTAAAAGAATGAAGGAGTATGCATATTACTAATAAATTATAATGATAGAGCAACTACTAGTTAATATATTAAGATCAAATATTTGCATTTTGGGATATTTCACATCAAAATTACACTAATAAGTTATAAAGATGCCCAAAAAAAACCAAGTTACTTAGTACTCCTACATTATATACAATCCATCAAATTTATACCATTTGAATTGAATATATATAAGATATATATATATATATATATAATATTCATGCCCTTTATTTTCCAAAAAAAAGAGCACATCTCTAGTGTTCGTGGAGCGCATGGTCGACGGAGCAAAGAATACACAGAAGACGTGCATTTTAAGAGCTTAATTATATTTAATCACCTTAATTAATATCTTATCATGATAAATAAATAAATAAAATATGATAGTAATAGGATTAATTTTATATCATTTTATTATATAACTCCAAAATAGATGAGTTGTACGCTATACCGATTACTCTTGAGCGCATGATGAGCTCCCACACATAAGCTTTGGTACAAAAAAACTTGATTCATTCCACAAAATAGTTTGCTAAATTACTTTTAATTTTAGGTACTTAATCCGAGTTGACTTCATCCAATTTCGCATGCTTTTTTCCCGCACGCTTTTTCATTTTTTGGGAACTTTAAAAAGAGTTTGAAAATGAATTATGTCAATATACAACTGTAGTTTTGTACGAACTAAGAGTACTAAATTGTGAGGGCAGTGTAGTTTTCTAAACACATACAACTCGTGACCAAATCCTATCCTATCCTTTGATATGCAACACCACCTGCACAATCTCATCCCATAGTCAAATGAAATACTCCAAAGCTCAATTATAATTAAATAATTACTAACGTTCTCTCAATATAAAATGAATACTAGTAGTATAATTTTGTTCCTATACTATGATATTGATAGGGAGCTCACTATGAACATGGAAAGTACATATCAAGACAATGGAAATGAGGAAGATAAACTACTAGTAGTATTATATTTTGCAAATAAATAACACGAATATGTTATAAGAAGTTGCAAAATGCAACATGAAAAAGTGAACTTGGGTCACATGTGTGAAGACTAATATAGTAATGACAGCCTGATTTAAAAGGGATAGGAAAAAGTGCAAAAGCAACACAAAACGTGAAATATAGTTCAATTTTATCATGCTTCATATTATGATAATCCAACACTAACGTCCCTATCGTAATTACTGCAAATTCTTGGTTTCTTTAGTACACAACCACACCTATTTTTGGTTTATGTTTTTGGTGGTATAATCTTTAGATGACAAGAATATATGATGCTGAAAATGTCTTAGGTCCAATTCAGGCCCATTGTAGCCGTGGGCTTCCCTCTGGACCACTTCATAGATAGCCCAAGCCCACACAGTAGAATTCTAAAATGCCATAAATATGAATTGAATGTGGTAGTATAAATTTTTAAAGTCTACATTGTTCTTCCAACCAATAGGAGTATAGGAGAATGAGAGCTAAATTTACCGAAAAAAATACTCTACTACTTTACAACTCAACTTAAACGAAAAAAAAGTAGTAGTAAGTAGCTAGGTGCGGAAATAGATAATTGAAGTGGTAATTAGGCGTTTATGACGGTTGATGTCGAAGCCCCTTCAACGGTTCTACGCCATGACTACACCAAAATCATACTCCACTAGTACTACCATTTAATCATTTATTAAAAATTAAAAATAATGGCGAAATCGAGACAGAATATTGGGCGTACCTTCTGGAATATTAAGTGTTTTATCCATAATTTATGTCTTTCTATTTCCACACATCTTTTCAACCAAATTTGCTAAATCTTGAATTTAATTTACACTAGCGCACCAGCTGGTGTGCGTGCATAAATATTAGATATACAACTATATTTTTGAAAGTTGTGCGGTTAATTTGATTATATAAAACCCGTGCCAAACCAAGAATGCATACTCTTGTGTACAGAGGGAGTACTAAAATTTTGACATGCTAACATAATTAGCCCACATATAATGAAAATAGTGTCATCATCAACATGAATAGCGAAAATAAGTTGTAGATTACATAAAAGTGAAGGAAGCAGCAAACAAAAGCAGTAAATTAAAACAAAAGGAAAACTCAGAAACACATGCAATTAATCAATTGTATCTAAAATTTAGCTTGCAAGTTGTGCACAAGGCTGGGCTCAATCTGGAAGGCCTTGGTGAGAATATCGCTACTAATGTCAGGCTTGGACCCGAAAACCGCATTAGCAATGGTGATCACCCCGGGGTTCTGGCTGCTCAATGCAGCTATAGCAACTGCATTTTTAGTCCCCACATTCCGCTGGAAGTGAATCAGTCCAATCGGACATCCCCTTTCTGTAGGGTCTTCGTGATGAGCCTATTCTCAGGATTCGAGGTCACAAACCCTACTTGAAGCGAACCCTCAACGACTGTCAAGATCTCGGTAGCTCTTGGGTGAGTGTGAGGAGGGTTTATTCCCCACGGTGCATAGTCAATACGCACCATGGAGATGCCGAGGGTGTTGAGCCCAGGCAATTGGGCCACACTGACTGGGGTCACTCTCGAGCCGTTAGGGTTTGAGGTGTTTCCGGGAATGTGGAGTCCACTGAAGGAGAAGTCCGCAGCTCCAACTGATGATGGGCTCTTGCATGCTTGCCCATTCACTCTTGCTACATGTAATTGATGAGCATATATGATCAATAACTACTAATTTAATCATATGTAATGAGTAACCATAAGACAATTTTCCTCTTTGGTTATTGATAAAAAAAAATCATACAGTATATTAAGTCAAGATATCATCAAATTACCCGAGCTTGTGGAATCAGCGACGCAAAAATCTTGTAACGGACTTGGCTCGAAGGCGAAGACAGTGCAGATTATACAATGAGCAATGGTGCTCAACAAGAGAAACCTACTCGACATACTAAATTTTTATTTGGAAGAAATGAAAATATTGAGAGTAGGAAATACAATTATGGAGCTATTGCTTGTTATTGAATATTGAGTTGATAACCAAAGTATATATAGGCATTTTTCATGCACTAAATTTGTTGTTTCTAAACCACGTCGTTGCCGTCTTAAGAAATATTAATATTTTTGTACGTTTATTAATGTAATACTATATGAGAATGGATAAGGATTTGAAATTATCATGATTGAAGAAAGGTTCAAACATTAAGACATCGTTAGATTATTAATATCAGAATTGTGGACAAATTGTTGGCTAATTTCCTAATTCTTAGTTCTTGGACCGAAGGGAAACACATAATTCCGAAATTAATGACTAAGCTGAATTTGTTTAGGAATCAAAAGACCCAATAACGAATTGATTATAAATTGATCTTAATTTTTTTTTACATATTATAGCATAATTTTCGATATACGAAAAATAAAATCGAAATTAAGCTTGAGTACAAAAAGATCGTGTGGCTGATTAAAGCTCACGATATAAATAATTAAATAAATGTATATTAAGTATTTTTTTCATCGGATTGTATTATATACCAAACTAGTTTTAAACGCTAAACGTCAAACACATCATTATTAAATAACGCCGAGTTCATTATAACTTTATTTATAGTTTAATATAGGGAATTTAGAGATTTAAAAACAATAACGTCGTAATTTAAAAATCTAAAGTTCATTATAAGTATGTTATTAGTTCATTATAAATAAATATAATTTTGCTCTTATAATATGAAAGGGAGCTGGACCCGATTTCACTATGAACGTAGGGGGTACATATCAACACAATCAAATTGAGAAGGTATATGAAACAAATTATCTTTATCATAAATAAACGAATTACCAAGGGACAATGGATAGGAATTGAAGATATTTCCTCCATAAATTTAATTAGCTATTGCTACTCTCTTTGTATGTTGAAAACTTGAACGGATTGCGCGCCTGCTATCTTTCAAAAATAAATGGAAAAAGGAATATGTTAAATTCCTTAAATAATAACCATTGATCATAAATATGTGGCTTGACTATTTGAGGAGCATGATAACATGATTGCATTGTGGAGTAGATACCAATGCATGAAGAAAATTAAAATCTTGCATGTTTTTGCTAATGATAGAATGGTTTTATGTAAAAACAATTAAAAAATTAAGAAAAAATCTATCTTGTTTTTCGTATTTGGTTTTCTATAAGCTAGTATTCAAAGGCTCTCCGATTAAATAAACACCAAATTTTACATTACATGATCAAAATCTTAATCTTGACACATGGCTCTCATTCAGGAATTAGCCGTATGTATTATTAAGCACAATTTTGAATGATTCAACTGATGGACGGGGAGCATATAAAAATATGGATTAGGCCATCATGTTAATTAATTATATATAATTGCACATATAATTATTAGTTTTCACCATATACAAACATTTAATTCTAAACACAAGCTATAATTTTGGTAACATTTCCCATGTAAGATTAAGAAGTCGGCTTTCTCAAGTATTGTTCAACAGTAAAGACAAGTGTATAATCGAATTGAATATTGCATATTTGCATGGGAATTCTATAAATTGAGAGCTTCTGTAATTAGCTTTCACCACTAAACACATCCCCTTTAAAATTTTGAAGTTAAAATTGATCTTGAGTTAGACTGATCATGGCAATGAACATCCTCTTGTTTAGCTCAATCGCCCTATCTTTGGCCTTTGTTGCTCTCGCCTTCGAGCCAAGCCCGTTGCAGGATTTCTGCGTTGCCGATCCTACTAGCTCAGGTGATCATCCCTTCCATTTCATATTTTCATTGGCATGTGTGTTAATTTAGTAATGATAATGGTAAATTTTACCTTACCATTAAATGTAGTACTCCTACTAGTAATTAACGTTGGCTCGCTTTGACTTTGACTTTGAGTTTCAGCAAGAGTGAATGGGCAAGCTTGCAAAAGCCCTGCTTCAGTAGTTGCAAACGATTTCTCCTTCAGTGGGCTGCATGTGCCCGGGAACACCTCCAATCCTAACGGGTCGAGGGTGACCCCGGTGTCTGTAGCCCAGTTGCCAGGGCTCAACACCCTGGGAATCTCAATGGTGCGTATTGACTACGCGCCATGGGGAATCAATCCACCACACACACACCCGAGAGCCACTGAGATCCTGACCGTGATTGAGGGATCCCTCCTAGTGGGCTTTGTGACCTCCAATCCCGACAACACCCTCATCACCAAAACACTCCACAAAGGCGATGTTTTTGTGTTTCCAGTTGGGCTCATTCACTTCCAGCGTAACGTTGGAACAGGAAATGCGGTTGCCATAGCTGCATTGAGTAGCCAGAATCCCGGAGTTATCACCATTGCCAATGCTGTTTTTGGGTCCAAGCCCGATATTAGTACTGATATTCTCGCCAAGGCCTTCCAGGTGGATAAAACTGTTGTAGATGGGCTCCAGGCCAAATTCTAGGAATCCAGATTAAAAGCAAGATCCTCTCTTATTTGGTCCCAATATTATTTTTGTGTGCTTTCATGTTGTCTCTTTTTTTCCCTTAATTACTTAGCTTTCTCTGCGCGTGGCTTCTGTTTTGTTTCAGTTTGTTTGATGCTAGATTACCAATTTTTCTCTTGATGTTGTATGCAAACGTGAGACTAAATGAAATTTCGATTTTAAGTGTTCCAATTTAATCGATATGAAAAACAAAATGCTCATAATTTAATTAAAACCACGTGAAGTAGTTCATATACAGAAATTCTGAGACGAACAGAAGAGTAAATTAAGCTTCTAAAACTTTTTCTGAAGATCTTCCACGATTTTCTGATCCAGCATAAACGAACTAGCAAGATAACCGGCATCAATCGGCGGCGTGGTCCCAAAAACGCCGCTTGGAACGAAGATGAAGCCCGGATGCTGGCTATTGAAGGCCACCAAGGCGGCGGCCTTCCCTTTGCCGACATTACGCGCGTAATGGACAAGCCCCACGGGGACGACGAACACGTCCCCTTTCCTAACAACTTTGCTGAAATGCTTGTTGGAACCGGGGTGGGAGGTAACGAACCCGATCTCCATGGAACCTTCTAGAACCGTCACCAGCTCAGTGGCCCTTGGGTGGATGTGCGGCGGAAAAGAGCCATTCCGCCGCAAATCCACGCGCAGTAATATCAACCCCATTGTGTTGAGCCCCGGGATCTGGTCCACTGCCACGGTGGTGGAGGCAGACCCCGTCGGGTTTGACGTGTTTCCAGCCAGATGCAGTCCTCCTCTGAAGAAGAAGTCGTCTGCTTCCACCTTGGTGGGGTCCTTGCATGCTCGCGCGCCACTTAATCTTGCTGTTAATAATTACACGAGGTTAATTTCTTTTCGGCACGGGCTTCTTAACAAATTACTACCTCCGTCCCCCAAAATTTGTTACACTTTGACCCGACACGGATTTTAAGAAATGTAATGGAAAATGAGTTGAAAAAGTTAGTGGGATGTGAGTCCTACTTTTAAAGTATTAGTTTTATAATAAAATGTGAGTAGGAATGAGTTAGTGGAATATGGGTCCACTACCAAAAATGGTAAAAGTGAAGTGTATCAAATTTTCAGGGACGGACCGAAATGGTAATATGTATCAAATTTTCAGGGACAGAGGTAGTAATAGATATAGTAACAAAACAGAAAAATAAAGAAAGAATAAAATAGAAGAGGGTAATACTCCGGACTGCTTTCTATTAAAAATGAAATTGATCACTTATAATTATATAACGGAATTATGGAAAAATAGAAAAAAAATATCAATGATTTTGTAAAGGAATGAAGGCAGTACCTGAGCTTGTCTGATCTGCAACGCAGAAATCTTGTAGGGGGCGTGGATCGAAGGCCAAGGTGAAGACGCACAACAAATTTAGGGACAAAGTGCTAAATATGATGACTTTGAAAATCATTTTTAGTTTACCTATTGTATTTTGTAGCACCCTATTTTATAGGTATTTTAAACCAAGAAAGGTCAATGACATACAAATTTTAAGTTATTTTTATTCGGTTGGTGGAGCATAAGATATAAACATGAAATCTACTACTAGCTTTTTTATTAACTTTGGAATGTTATAGTATTGTCTTAATCTCCTTTTGAGTGTATATATATGCATATAGTGTTGTTTTTTGTGTACCACATATATTCCTCCATTATCATACATGCACAAACAAAATGGAATTACATCACTTGTTGACTATTCTGGTGGATAGAAACAAGTAAAAAAACAGAACAATGGAGAAACACCAGAAAACAAAGTACTAAAAGAATAAGAAACAAATGTTTAAAGAATAATAATAGTGTAAAATATGACAATTAAAACAAACGAGATGGATTGATATGATGAAGTGGCCGCCGTTGGCGCTTACAGCGTGGGCCATGGCTGAGCACTTAATCAGCTGAGCTCCACCTTTGGAGGTCTGAATTTGATCTCCACAGTGATATTGGGATTGTGACTAAAAATTGGATCACTATCATTGGAAGCCAAGCGATGTTGAAATAATTGAGTGAACAAATTACATAAAACTCTCTATGATGATTAACCAAGAACAGCGGAGAAGGAGTAGAAACTGTAGACTGAAAGTGTACCTTGATCCATAATAAATTGAACAGTGGAATTGCTTTGCAGCGGCTATGGATCTTCCAAACAATCAGAGACATTCTTCGAAATAGTCTGCCGAGAGAATACAGAGATATCGAATGTTCTTCTGACGTCTGGGACCATAACCTAATCTTATATTTATATAAATATAAAACCCTTTATTTTCTTTTCGTTTCTCACCAAATAGAAAATTTCATATGATATCTATACTTATTTCCATAACAAATAAATACACTTTTAATCCAAAATTTTAATTTTTAATAGATCACTTTAATTGGTCAACTAAAAGATAATCATAAATATTAAATTAGTCACGTGAAAGCCAAATTTCTAACAACGGGTTCTAACGTGATAAGATTTGAAGTACTAGTATGAAAGATTTAAAATTATTTTATCGATAAATCAATATTTATTGATCAATTTGACGCGTAACACCAAAACGGCTCAAAACCTGACATAACCCACAGGTATAAGTGGCATTTGCATGCACAACTAATTAAAGGATTAAGGACGTAGTTGAGGTTCTAGATCAGGAAGACATGAAAAAGAATAATTTAGAATATCAATAGTTTCTGTATTAATTATCCATAATTGTAAATCATCAGTTTTGAAACTTCATGTATTCTAGTAATTAGATCAATAATTGAATACTACAAATATTTACATATATGGAATTGAAGCTCCATTTTACGTAGACAATTCATCATTTGACCGTAGACAATGCGTCCCTACCGTTTTAAGCTCTTATACAATGTTCAATTAAAATTAAGTCACGATTCAATTGGAACCTTCTTTTATTGTTTGGAAATTAAAATTTTCCAATTGAATTGGTTGTTTTGAGTTAACATATTCTTTTGCGAATTTATTTTCAGTTGAATGATGAAAAATCCAATACATATTCCATAATTTATAAAGTTAATTATGTGACTAAAAAATAAAATATTATTGTGTGTATAATACTCCATCCGTCCTTAAAATATAATACTACTGTCATTTTGTCATTTTAGTTCGTACTACAAAATTATTTCACTTTCTATTTATGGAATGTTTTTCACATTCTATCATTTTTAAAATGTTTTTCATTTTATACACTATTTCAATTATTTTTCTATTTTTCTCTCATATTTTACCAATTTCGTATTAAAATTTGTGCCTCTAATTTTGGAAAACGAAGAGAGTATATGGCTACTTATTTGAAGCCTAAATGAAAAGAAATGAGGTGCTCAAAAACAATTTCCTTCTTTCGATTTGCTATTTCATTTTTTAACTTTGGTGACGCATTCCTTATTCTAAAAGAAGGGTTATAAATTTAACTATAGACAACCAATTGACAAATAAAAGAGCGTTGTTCATAGGTTTCAATCAGTTGGAACTAGTCATGGGGCAAGGAGCATTAAGTTTTGATAGACTAGTAAAGAAGAATAGTCTTGGTCAATTAGTTCCTTTTCGTAGACAAATAAGACCTCTTGTTTGAAATATTTGATGAAAAATATTATAGTTGGAAAATAGAAGCAAATATATACAGTTTCTAAGTTGATGAAAAGAGTATTTGATTGTGAGAGTCAAATATATGCCAAGCATGAAGGAGAGATGTTATGACTGACAATTTTTGATATGATGTGAAAATTTGATATAAACACACACAAAATTAATGAGTTTGAGTCAAATTTTATTAGGTTCATGTTTTATCGGATTGATCCATTAGAAACTTGATAATTTCAAGCTGAATTCAAGTTGAATTGAGTTGAATTCAGACCTTATTGGGTTAAGATTGTTATTGATCCACTTTATTGCAGTTGGTTTTGTTTTAGTTACTTATTTTCATCGGTTTTGGTGTCTCTTGTTTCATATTTATATGTCAAATGTATGTTAGAAATTAAAGAGTTAATATTTCGTGTAAAAATTTTATTTAGCTAATTTAGTTTTGGTTTTGGATTCGTTACTTTTGACTCAATCATGTGGCTGACTTAATAATGATGTGAAGTCTGAATGTATAATACTCACTCCATTTCATTAAAGATGTTTCACTTTTCTTTTTAGTTTATCCCACTAAAAATATCACATTTTTATTTTTTGAAAAAATTCTCTCTGACAATAATATAAATATTATATTTTCTCTTTCCACTTAACACACAGAACAAATCCTCCTAAAATCTCGTGTCGTCCCATAAATGTGACATCTTTTGTGAGACGGACGGAGTATTATTGTTGTATCACTTGTCAAGAAGGGCAACTTGACTTTTTAATTAGCTTGTGAATGAATAATACTAAGAGCATCCTCATCCGTGCTCTTACCACGGAGGTGGGCCCGGATCCACTTTTACCCCCTGTCATTAGATAAGAGCACAACACCCACATCCGTGCTCTTTCGCAAGGACAAGCTCAAGTGTTCCACCATTCTATTATTCAATTTAAATACTTAAATTACTAAAAACATTTCTACAATATAAAAATACATTAAAAAATAAAAATTACATAACTAAAATCCTAAAAAATAAAAATTACATAAATAAAATCCTAAAAAATAAAATTACATAATTAAAATCTTAGAAAATAAAAAAAATACATAATTAAAATCCTACAAAATAAAAATTACATAATTAAAGACTAAAAAATACCCCCGTGGAAGACTAGTCCTCTATCCCCAATATTTATCGGAGACGTCGTATCATTGCCACATGTGTTGCAAGTTGGCCGGGAGTCATGCTAGACCTATCGGCCGCATTGAGTTGACCCAAGAGGGTCCACAACGAGTTGGTCGGGGAGTTGAGGTGGCACAAAGGGAGCGGGGACGGATGGAGTCGGGGGCGCGACGGTGGTTGGCCATCGCCTTCTTCTTTCCTTGCGGCCGGCTGGGAACTGCTCGGGCCAACGTCGGGGCTACACAAGTAAGTTCCGACAAGCTGGGTAGCCACATCATCGGAGGCGCCGTCGGATAGGGCTACCGACCTCGACCGTTTGCTGGAGGAGCTGGAGGAGGATGCTACTACGCCACCCCTATACTTCTCATGATGGCGCGCCTCCTGCCATAAGTGAGGTACTTGAACGGTTTCAAGTTCAAGGATTGGTAGGTCGCCAAGGCGGCACTAATGATGTCGAGCTCGCTCTTGCCGCTCCCCGCCGACCGCTATTCCTGGAGGTGATACCCCTAGAACTTACCGATTGCGTCGTTGGCTCTGTAGATGCAATTGTGCACCATACTATCATTGCGATAGATGGTTCCACCAAAACGTTTCCCGCTTAGGTTCGTGCCAACGTCTGGATTTTCGGAGACTGCCAAGAAGGCTTTGAACATCTGCATCATCTCATCCGAAGTGTACATGGTGCGAGTACCATGAGTAGGAGTAGAAGTAGGAGTAAGAGCAGAGCTGCCGCTCCCTCCCGATCCGGGTTCGGGTGCCCACCAGTATCGTCCATCGGGGGCATCTTGGTCATCCACCGGGTAAGGCCGGTAGCCACCCGGAACTTGAGAACCTTGGGTTTGAGGAGGGGTCGAAAATTGCGTTTCCCGACTAGGGAATGACTAGAAGCCAAACCAATCGTGGTTCCAACCGTGGAGCCGGAGGGGTGATCACCGGAGCCGGACATTGTGTAGTGTGGTGAGAATTTAGATGAGAGAATAGAAGAAAAAAGATGAGAGAATAGATGAGAATTGATGAGAAAATAGATGAGAGAATTTAGATGATAAAATAGATGAGAATTGTGTAGTGTGGTGGGATTTTTTTTGTGTTGAAGTGGGGGTATTTGTAGATGAAAATGTGAATTTGGGATTAAAAAATTGAAAAATAAATTAAAATGTGTAGATAGCGGATATAATTTATTGGGAAGTGGGAAAATATTTTTTTTATTTAAAAACATTTTTTTAAATTATTTTTTATTTTATTTTTTTAAATAAAAGAAAAAATTGAATTTGCCAACGGCTATTCCGTTGGCCAATCAAGAGATGCCACGTAAGGCTGCTCAGCGGCACGGACGTGCTCTTATTTAAGGGCAGCGCCATGCCGGTGGCACGGACGGACTGCTCGCAGCGGCGGTCCGTGCCGCTGGCACAGACAGACAAGAGCCCGCTGCGGATGCTCTAAGAGCATCCACATTCGTGTTCTTTGGCAAGAGCACGGACGTGGGCCCAGACCCACTTTTACTCCCTGTTCTTAGGCAATGGCACAACACCCACATCCATGCTCTTCCGCAAGGACAAGCTCAAGGGTCCCACCATTCTATTATTCAAATTAAATACTTCAATTATGAAAAACATTTCTACAATATAAAAATATTAAAATTACATAATTAAATTCTAAAAAATAAAAATTACATAATTAAAATCCTAAAAAATAAAACATAATTAAAATCCTGGAATATAACAAAATACATAATTAACATTCTACAAATTAAAAATACATAATTAAAGACTAAAAAATAACCCCGTGGAAGACTAGTCCTCTATTCCCAATGTTCTTCGGAGACCTCTATCATTGCCACATGTGTTGCAAGTTGGTCGGAGTCATGTTAGACCTATCGGCCGCATTGAGTTGACCCAAGAGGGTCCACAACGAGTTGGTCGAGGGTTGAGGTGACACAAAGGGAGCGGGAGCGCGACGGTAGTTGGCCGTCGCCTTCTTCCTTCCTTGCGGCCTGCGGGAACTGCTCGGACCAGATTCGGGGCTACCCAAGTTAGTTCCGGCAAGCTAGGTAGCCACCTCATCCGAGACGCCGTCGGATAGGGCTACCGACCTCAACCGTTTGCTGGAGGAGCTGGAGGAGGATACTACGTCTCCCTTGTACTTCGGATGATGGCGCGACTCCTGCCAACAATTGAGGTACTTGAACGGTTTCATATTCAAGGATTGATAGGTCTCCAAGGCGGCACTGATGATGTCGAGCTCGCTCTTGCCGCTCCCCGCCATTCGCTCTTCCTGGAGATTATACCCCTGGAACTTTTGGATTTCGTCGTTGGCTCTGTATATGGCATTGCACACCATACTCTCATTGTGCATGATGGTTCCAACCGGCCGGTTTTCATTGTAACGACGAGAGACGCGCCACCAAAATCTATCCCCGGTTTGGTTCGTGTCAAACTCAGGATCTTCGGAGATGATCAAATAGTCTTTGAATAACACATCCATCTCCGCTGGAGTGTACGAGGTTCGAATGCCACGAGGAGGAGGAGGAGTAGTTTCAGAGCCGCCCGATTTGGGTTCGGGTGCCCACCGGTATCGCCCATCGAGGGAATCTTGGTCGTGCACCGGATAAGACTGATTGCCACCCGGAACTTGAGAACCTTGGGTTTGAGGAGGGGCCGAAAATTGCGTTTCTGGACTAGGGAATGGCTCTGAGTCGAACCAATCATGGTTCCAACAGCGGGAGTCGAAGGGGTGATCGCCGGAGCCGGAGGTGTGGAAGTGGGGGTATTTATAGATGAAAAATGTGAATTTTGGGGAAAAAATTGAAAAAAAAATATATAAGTGGGAAGAAAATAGATATAATTTTTTGGGAAGTGGGAATATTTTTTTTTTCGCTTTTTAAATTAAAAACGATTTTTTTTAAAAAAAGAAAAGTTTAAAATGCCAATGGCTATGCCGTTGGCCAATCCCGTCGCGCCACGTCAGAGTGCTCGCTGGCACAGACGTGCTCGATGCATCGAGCAGCGTCGTGCCAGCGGCGAGCAGCGGTTCACCGCTGCGGATGCTCTAAGTACTATTTAAACAACGTGAGTTCAAATTTGTAAATTGAATTTATAGCTAGTGCCAATTGCTAACTACTACCCTCGTCCCCCAAATATTGTACCACTTTCACTCCGCACTAGTTTTAAGAAATGTAATGGAAAGTGAGTTGAAAAAGTTAGTGGATTGTGGATCCCACATTTATATATTAGTTTTATAATAAAATGTGAGTAGGAATGAGTTAGTGGAATATGAGGTCCACTACCAAAAATGGTAAAAAGTGAAATGAGACAAACTTTGGAGGATATATGGAAATGAAAAAATGGGACAAACTTTTAGGGATGGAGGTAGTAATTATCAATTCAAAATTAAGACTAATTCTTAGTTACTAGATTAAGAGATCCAATAGTTAAAATAATGTCAAGTGAATTATATTTTAAATTTATATAATTAGTAAATAAATTTGAAGGATATTAATGTCAATTTTCTTTTATTAAATTCATCTCAAAACTTTAAATTTATGTAACTTTCTCGATTTGAATTATTTTTTACAAAAAATATATCAAATTAAAGATAATTTTATAAAGATTCCAACGAGATGTCAATTGCATATGTTCCGATGATGTTCGGGTGATGAAATTTGATCATTTATATTTCAGTTTTCCAGTTTTCGTACATGTTTGATAAGCAGATTTTTATCAACAAATGCAAAAAAAGAATCTCAATATAGTGTAGGTATAAATATCAATGAACTGTGTTGATATTTTCTTGTACTTGTGTTGAAATCCTGATGTCATATTGTTGATATTTCTAATACACTATGTTGATATAAAAAAAAAACTCACAATAATTATCATATGATAACATAATGACGATATTATCCTTTTGTTGATATTTTGTCTAATATTTATTGAAATTTGTAAACTTTAATCTCATCTACTCATTTTAAAATCTAAAGGTGTATAGATTTAGTCTTAGTTTTGAATATTTTAAAGGTGTATAGATTTAGTCTTAGTTTTGAATTATGATATTATAAGTATTATAAGAGGATCCAATATCCATATTAATCAAATTTAGTTAAACCAAGTATATTTACAAAATAATCAAGTTTGGCATAGTAGCTATGTACAAATTCAAGAGCATATTTGAAGGCCAACATTGATTGGCCCGTGCTAGTGAGCGGCCCATATTTGTTCATAGAATCACATGTTCCCAATTTTCAGGATTAGCAGCTTAGAAATCATGCAAGTCCCATTGAGACATATCATCCAACAATTAATCTACCTGTTTTCTATGGTTTCTTTCAAACATTTGTTTTACGAGAGAATTTATCTTGATGGCTAGGAGTGCGTTCCTACTCCCTACTTTCTAAGGATCTTTTCCGCATTAGCGTAGCAAACATTTGTAAAGTATTTCAAAAGTTTTATACTTCGCTCGATTCAATCTAAGTGACACATTTTTTTTTGGATATCCATTTGACATTTAAAAAAAAAAAAAAACATCACTCTATCTTTTCTATCTCTTATTCTTTTTTTTAAATTGATTTAGCTAAGAGCATCTCCAAGGACAGAAGGTATATAGAAAATGTATATCGTGTATTTACCTTCTTAAAAAGTGAAATATACTCTTCCAAAAAATAACACATTCCAAAAAGAAAAAAATATATAGAATGGTAAATTATTTTCTAAAAAATAAATAATAGTACAAAATGCATTAAAAAAACACAAAGTTTAATACCTTCTCAAATACTTTCCTTTTGGAGGATAGTTTTTCATGAAAAGAAGACAAATATGATAGTTATATAATTTTAATGGAGAGGTAAAGATACATCTTCAAAATGTAAAAACATATAATACCTTTTCAAATACCTCTTCCCTTGGAGAATGATATTTTACGAAAAAAGGTTAATATGGTAGTTATATCTTTACATCTTCATTTACCTCTCCCCTTAGAGATGCTCTGACAAAATAACATTATATTAAATCTAATGCCGAATAAAAAATGTTCCATTTAGTGTGGGACAAAGTGAGTACATGATAATATATGTACAAAAAGAAAGGAAATGAAATTTCATTAAATAGTACTCCCTCTGTCTCATAGTAAATGTCACACTTTCCTTTTTAGTTTGTCCGATAAAATATGTCACATTTCCATTTTCGGAAAAAACTTCCTCTCACATTAATATAAATATATTATTTTCTTTCTGTCCACCAAACGCATAAAACAACATCACCTAAAATTTCTTGCCAATTTCCAAGTGTGTCATCTATTATAGGATAGATGGAGTACTATATTCACAAATCAATTTGAATATTTTTTTATTAGAAAACTTGATTACTTTCAATAGTTATGCCAAAATAACTATAAAGATGACTCTGTTATCCATAGAGCTTCGACTAGGGATATCAATCTAATCCAAAACTCATGGGCCTATTTGAATAATCCAATAAAACTAATGGGCTAGTGCTATAATTTCACCGCTCGAATACAAAAGCAGGCTATACAGGTTAGCCCATTCGGATTAGCAAGTTATGCGGTTGGCTCGGTAGGGTTGCAGGTTAGTCCGCGGTTTGAACTCCAAGCTAAAAAATATTTATTACATGCTGGAAGTGGAGATTATAAATATTTCGACCTTAATCCACAGACTCGGTCGAGCAGGATTATTCCGGTAAAAGAAAATACTATAATTTTAGATAGTTATAATTCTTTAAAGTTTTGAGATATTTTTTATAAGTTAGTTATAACTATTTTTTTGTTAATAAAAAGTAATACCCCTAATCGACATTTTTTATACTCCCTATGTCCCTTATAATTTGTCACCATTTGATCCGGTACGGGTTTAAAGAAATGTATATAGAAAGTGAGTTGAAAAAGTTAGTGGCATGTAAGTCCTACTTTTTATATAGTTTTGTAATAAATATGAGTGAGAATGAGTTAGGGGAATGTAAGTTCCACTACAAAAAATGGTAAAAGTGAAAGGTGACAAATTTTTAGGGACGGACGAAAATGGAAATAAGTGACAGACTTTCAGGGACGGAGGGAGTATATTGTACTGATACACGTGACTGAATGATCTTGTGCCTTGATTTAATGATCCAATGTCTATCATTTAGTTATAGTTAGCAAATTTAAGGGTGAGTTAGCAATATAGCGCACTAATGCACTAAAATTACGGTATATACCTTAATTTACGCTATATATTGAATTTCAATATGCCGCTTTATATGAAAATTCATATTATTATTTTACCGAAATCTTTCGGTAAGAAATCATAACATACCAAAAATCACGATATACTAAAAATTTGGTATTATTAGTATTTTTTTCAGTACAATAAGGCCGATATATTAATATTTCGATAATTTTCCCGATCCTAAAATGTAGTGCCCTGTCGCCCAAAGTCTCCTCAGAAAATTCACATCCTATCATATCCTATGCTACACCACCTCCATGAGCTCATCCCATAATCAATTGATAAACTTATTTGTAAAGCTTAATAATTAAATACTAATCCTAACGCTCTTTCCATATAAATAATTTTGCTCTTGTAGCAATATCTGCTCCTCCGGAACCAACTGCGCTAAGCCCCTGCATGCAAATAATTTTGCTCTTATATTACGAAAGGGTGCTGGACCCGTTGGCATATGAACTATAGGAGGTACATATCCATACAATCAAAATGAGCAGATATATGAGACAAATTATCTCTCTCATAAATTAACGAATATACCAATGGATGGAAATGAAGATAATTTTTCCATGAATTCCGCTATTTTGCTACTCGCTTTGCACGTTGAACGGATTGCAGTGCAGGCCTGCTATTATCTTTAAAATATTGTAAATTCCTTAGATGTAATACTCAGAAATTTTAATAATGCAATACTAAATTTTTAATTTAAAATTTTAGGAATCGTAATTATATACTTTGGCATTTAATTAATGTATATTTGAGTTATTTATTTATATTTTCAAATATTAAAAATAAATAAATACTACTCCATAAATTAGATAAAGTAAAATATCAAGTTGTGATTTGTTTGAGCCCTGATTTAGAATATGTTGTTGGTTTTGTGGTTTGACTATTAGAGGTGCATGATAACATGATTGAATTGTGGACTGAGTTACCCATGCTCTATAATGCTTGGAAGAAAATGAAAATCATGCATGTATTTGGTTATGTATTGAATGGTTTTGTTTAAAAAATGTAGACACAAAAAAAAAAAAGTAATATACTCCGTATGTTCTTTTTTTTTTGGTTATTTGGTACGTTTTTGTACTAATAGCTAGTATAAAATGCTCTCGATTTAAGTAAGCACCAAATTTATCATTACATGGGCAAAATCTTAAACTTGACACATGGATCTCATTCAGGAATTAGCAATAAGGTTTAATAAGCACAATTTTGAATGATTCAACTGATGGAAGGGGAGGATACTAAAATATGGATTAGGCCATCATGTTAATTATATATAATTGTACATATAATTATTAGGTTTGACCATTTCTAAATATTAGCAAGCCGCCTGGCCTCAAGCATCTAATTATAATTTTGGTAACATTTCCCATGTAAGATTAAGAAGTCGGCTTTCTCAAGTATTGTTCAAGAGTAAAGACAAGTGTATAATCGAATTGAATATTGCATATTTGCATGGGAATTCTATAAATTCAGAGCTTCTGTAATTAGCTTTCACAACTAAACACATCCCCTTCTGAAATTTGAAGAAAAAATTGATCTTGTGTTTGATTGATCATGGCGATGAACATACTGTTGTTTAGCTCGATAGCCCTATCTTTGACCATTCTTGCACTCGCCTTCGAGCCAAGCCCGTTGCAGGATTTCTGCGTCGCAGATCCTACTAACTCAGGTGTGATCATCCTTCTATTTCATTGGCATAATGGCATGTGCATATAGAAATGATAACGTTAAATTTTAGCTTACAATTAAATGTAATACTCCTACGAGTAGTAATTAATGTTGACTTGTTTTGACTTTGAGTTTCAACTAAACACATCCCCTTCTGAAATTTGAAGAAAAAATTGATCTTGTGTTTGATTGATCATGGCGATGAACATACTGTTGTTTAGCTCGATAGCCCTATCTTTGACCATTCTTGCACTCGCCTTCGAGCCAAGCCCGTTGCAGGATTTCTGCGTCGCAGATCCTACTAACTCAGGTGTGATCATCCTTCTATTTCATTGGCATAATGGCATGTGCATATAGAAATGATAACGTTAAATTTTAGCTTACAATTAAATGTAATACTCCTACGAGTAGTAATTAATGTTGACTTGTTTTGACTTTGAGTTTCAGCAAGAGTGAATGGGCAAGCTTGCAAAAGCCCTGCTTCAGTAGTTGCAAACGATTTCTCCTTCAGTGGGCTGCATGTGCCCGGGAACACCTCCAATCCTAACGGGTCGAGGGTGACCCCGGTGTCTGTAGCCCAGTTGCCAGGGCTCAACACCCTGGGAATCTCAATGGTGCGTATTGACTACGCGCCATGGGGAATCAATCCACCACACACACACCCGAGAGCCACTGAGATCCTGACCGTGATTGAGGGATCCCTCCTAGTGGGCTTTGTGACCTCCAATCCCGACAACACCCTCATCACCAAAACACTCCACAAAGGCGATGTTTTTGTATTTCCGGTCGGGCTCATTCACTTCCAGCGCAACGTTGGAACAGGAAATGCGGTTGCCATAGCTGCATTGAGCAGCCAGAATCCTGGAGTTATCACCATTGCCAACGCTGTTTTCGGGTCCAAGCCCGATATTAGTAGTGATATTCTCGCCAAGGCCTTCCAG
The DNA here is from genome assembly GCF_023119035.1 of Salvia hispanica. Taxonomy (NCBI): domain Eukaryota; kingdom Viridiplantae; phylum Streptophyta; class Magnoliopsida; order Lamiales; family Lamiaceae; genus Salvia; species Salvia hispanica. The sequence continues at coordinate 12,375,898 of NC_062966.1, forward strand.
GTGGACAAGACTGTTGTAGATCGGCTCCAGGCCAAATTCTAGGAATCCAAATCAGCAAACAAGATCCTCTGTTATTTGGTCCCAATATTATTTTGTGAACTTTTTTGTTGTAGTTTTTTTGTTTTTGTGGCTTCTGTTTTCTTTCAGTTTTGTTGCTCAATTAGCACTTTATTTCTTGATTTTGTATGCAAACATGAGTGAGAGTGACACTAAATGAAATTCGATTCTTTTGTCTTATTCGTTAGCAAATAGTATGATTGCAACTAGCTAGAACCTTGAAAACAAGAACTCCTATTCAAAGTTGAATAGGGAATAAGGTGCGAGTTGTGAAGATATTAGAGAATGAATAAATGACGAGTAAATTAAACAGAATAATTACTTTTGCTTAATGATTTCGTCTAAAGATCATCCTTAAATATAAAATCTAAATTCTAGAAGGAACTAATAAAAGACTTCATGATTTGATTAAAAAAATTCTAAAGTAAATAATTAAGGTACGTTTGGGGTGACATGACATGTTCAGGGTTTGGCTACCGAAGGTGACGCTGCTGTTCTACTCGGCTACTCTCCATCCTTAAATTTTAATTTGACAGTTGTTTTTTAAAATATTCATGAAATATATTAACATTCGAAAATTAAACTGGAATATCGTTACACAAATTAACAAGCGGCTGAATTAAAGTAACAGAGGATCGGGTTTAACATAATTAGGATTAAAGCCACAACTTGTTCTGCAAATCTTTGACGGTTTTCTGGTCCAGCTGAAACACTTGGGCCAGAAAAGCGGTGTCGACGGCAGGCTTGGCCGCCAATATATTGTTGGGGAGATTAATGAAACCGGGATTCTGGCTGTTGAAGGTGGCGGTTAAGACACTCTTTCCTTTTGCCACATTCCGCACGTGATGAACCAGCCCCATTGGAATGATGAACACATCGCCCTTTTTCAGAATTTTGCTGTAATACTTGTTTTGCGGGGTCGAGCTCATGAATCCGGCCTCCACCTCGCCTTCCACCACGTAGATGACCTCTGACGCCCTAGGGTGCGTGTGTGGCGGGAAGTAGCCATTCTCCGCAAACTCTGCCCGCGCAAGTGCCAGCCCCAGAGTGTTGAACCCTGGCACCGTGGCTGCTGACGCGTAGTTGATGGACACGCCGTTCGGATTAGAGGTGTTTCCGGGCTTCTGCGGACCGCTGAGGAAGAAGTCGTTCGCAGTAACTGCTTTCGGGTCCTTGCATGCTGGAGTATTTGTCAAACATTTTTGGCTCCGTAAAAAAAACTTAACTTTTAATGACACAAAAATTGAAACGCAATTATTTGAGTAGAAATTTTTTAATAATAACTACAATTTAGAACGCAAAAGAAAGTGTTCTATTTTAAGGACGATTCTATTTGCGTCCTCTAATTTTAGTTGAGATACTAACAATAACGACATTTTTTTAATCGTCTGTGGTATAGTTAGAAACACAAATTAGCGTCCTTAACTGCATTAAAAAATGTCCTTAGTAGATTGTTTTATGTACTAATATCCATCTACCCTATCAGACGAAGCTTAATGTTTAAAGACCAAGTCTCAAATTCAAGTTTCGTATAAAATGTAATGATGAGGAGGTTTAGTTAGTTACCTTTTCCATTTGAACGTGCAACGCAGAAATCTAGGAGAGGACGAGTGTCGAAGGCGAAGGAGGTGTAAATGAAATTGATGAGGGCTAATGTGATCAACAAAATAGCACTAGAAGCCATTTTGAATTCGTGATGATTTTTTAAATTTATTACTGATCAAGAAAGCTTAGTTTAGGTTGTAGAGTAGAGATGAAGAAGATTGATTTTATAGAGGTTTGATCAACAATATGATTGCAATCATGCAATGCTACTGTACGAACTGCTGCCTTAATTAGGTTCTTATCGAAATTGTAACAAATAGAAAGAGGTATATTGCGCTATCAAATTAATTTTATAACAGAAGATTAATGAGCTAATTAAATAAACTTAATATAGAAATTGTTCGTATTGAGAATGGGTTTGCCTCTTAATTTGTATGATTAATTCTGAAGCAAGTCAAAATTAATTATCTGTAATAATTTATATATCGAATGAATACCTAGTTTCAACACGCTAGGAAAATATTAATACTACAATTATTTTTCCTTCAATTAAGCACTAATTGACATGATGGTCATTTCGAACACTAAGTTCGCTTTATCTTAGTGCTTAATAATGCGCATAATTGGATGTTATAATCATCATATTCTTAGTGCTTATAATTGAATAAATTTTATTGTATATTATAATGTTTTCAATTTTGAAATGAATACAACTTTATAAAATAAATATAATAATGACGTATGAATGAACCAACATATTGCGTCAATCGTCCAAACTGATGTGTTTTTTGGAAAAAAAGTTCTAAACTTTATTCAGAAAAAGAGTAGACCCTCCACAAAAGGGGGATTCATCCAACTATTCCCACATGTATAATGTCGTGAGCAGTGGTCGTCAAGTCGAACTCAAGCGGGACAAAGCCGTGGGCCCGTGGCTTTCACATGTTCACCATGAGTTATTTTAAATATTACTCCCTCCGTCCCATTGAAGATGACCCACTTTCGTTTTTAGTTTGTCCCAACCAACATGACTCATTATTTAAAATGGAAACACTTTTATCTCTACTTTATTCTCTCTCTCTTACTTTACTCTCTCCTCTCAACACACAAAATAAAATTGCATAAAATCTCGTGCCGCCCAAGGAAGGGGTCATCTTCCTTGGGACGGAGGGAGTACTGTCTTACTAAATGATTTAATTTATGCTATTTTTATGGATTTATAACCCGATTGATTGATTACTATTGTTTGTATTGAACTGATTTTGTATTTTGTTTTTTTTTATGATAAAAGATACTCTTCCCGTCTACAAAAAATAGAGCACATTTGTTATTTTTGGTTGTCCACGAAAAATAGAGCATATTTACTTTTTTCTCTTCTCTCTTACTAATAATATGAACCCCACATTCCACTAACACTACTTCTCTCTTACTAATAATATAGACCTCACATTCGCCTAACACTACTTCTCTCTTACTAATAATATAGACCTCACATTCGCCTAACACTACTTCTCTCTTACTTTTTTCCCTTCTTTCTTACTTTACCAATTCCACATTAAAATCTGTGCAATTCACAATGTGTCCTATTTTTCGTGGACGGAGAAAGTACGTTTTACACTCCTATTTATAGGACCAGAACATTAAATATGTCTAGGAAAATATGAACTTGGAACTATAACATGATATATTCCCTTGAGACCCTAAAAAACCTCCTTTCCCATAATCTTGATCCTCCCATATTCCCTTTCTAACACTCCCCCTCAAGTTAAGTAACGGGATTTCCGATACTTAACTTGCCAAGTAGATTCACATAATTCTTCGTGCCCACTGCTTTGGTTAAGATATCTGCCAACTGACCTCAGATCGAACGAATGGAAATGCAACTATCCCAGCTTCAATGTTTTTCTTGATGAAATGCCGATCAACCTCTATGTGTTTAGTTTTGTCATGTTGGACCGGGTTCTCGGAGATATTAATTGCAGCTTTATTGTCACAAAAAGTTGGTAAGTTTTGGGAGATAACATGCCTAACTCGTTCATAACCATTCTTAACCACAACACTTCAGTCAGGCCACTTCTAATTCCCCTAAATTCAGTTTCTGCACTTGATAATGCCGCGAATGTTTGTTTCTTTCTCCTCCACGACACTAGGTTTCCTCCAACAAATGCAAAGTATCCAGCGGTAGATCTTCTGTCAACCGGATTTCGTGCCCATTCTGCATCTGTGTAGCCATGAATTTCCAAGTGATCATTCTTCTTGAACATAATTCCATGATCACCCTTTAGATACCTCACAATTCTTATTGCTGCTTCCATGTGATCGGTCTGAGGATGATGCATTAACTGGCTGACAACGCTTACAGCATAGGCTAGATCATGTCTGGTATGTGACAGATAGATCAATTTCCCCAACAGCCGTTGATATTTTCTACGATCTGTCAATGCTGATCCTTCAAATCTTTTCAAGCCGTGGTTCAGCGCTATGCGAGTTTCCGCAGGCTTGCAGTCACCATCCCTGTTTCTGCCAAAAGATCTAATATGTACTTCTTTTGATTTATAAATATGTCGTGTGGTGACCTCATTACTTCAACTCTCAAAAAATACTTTAGATGCCCCAAGTAGAGGTGCCCACGGTTCAGGAACCGGCGGTTACGGTTCGGAACTGGCGGTTCCGATTTTGGAAATTGTTGAACCGGAACCGAACCGCGAGGGTGTTTCGCGGTTATGGTTTCGGTTCCGAACCGACAGTTTTCCGACAGTTTTTTTTTATGGTTTTTCACAGTTCCAAACCGCCGGTTTTTTACGGTTCCGGCTTGATTTCACGATTTTCCGGCGGTTTTTCGCGGTTCCGGTATGAAACCGCGCGGAACCGGCGGTTCCGGCACGGTTTCGGTTCAAAAATTTTTGAACCTGAACCGAACCACGGTTCAAAAATCAACGGTTTCGGTTTGGGTAAATTCTCACGGTTTCGGTTCGGAACTGTAACCGATGGTTACGGTTTCGATTTTAACCGCCGGTTTGATAAACTTTGGGCAGGTCTAGCCCCAAGTCCTTCATCAAATTCAGAAGCCAAATTTCTTTTTAAAACCTCTATTTCCTCCAAGTCATCCCCAGTAATAATCATATTGTCAACATAAATTATCAACCAGGTGATCTTTTCTCCCCGTAAAAACTTGATTTAGGATTCAATCAATTATCATTACATAAAAAGGATTCAATCAATTAAATTTGGCTTGCTGATTTGTATTTTGAGTTAAATTGAATATAATTGGCATTAAGTTCATTGTATATAACCCATGTTAAAGAATTCTTCAATGAATCTTTCTATATTATAGATCAAGGATGTAACTTAAGGTGATTCTCCTTCCAAAATGATGCGATTTTCTAGAAACAAATGAAAATTAAAAAGAGAAAAATGATTTTAATGTTTGGTTTGAAGACTATGGTTGACTTGAGTATAGTTATCAAAATATGTTATATACTCCCTTCGTTCCGTCCTAAACGAGCCACTTTTTTTAAGTACGGGATTTCAAAAATTGAAATTTAAATAATTAAAGTAAAAAGAATAAAGTATGAGAGAGAGAAAAGTAGAAGAGTGCAAAGAATAAAATAGGTGAGAAAATAAAGATCTTAATAGGAAAATGACTCACTTAGAGCATCCCCATCGCAGCGTCCGTCCGTCCGTGCCAGCAACAAGGACGAACTCTTCCGCCGCTGCGAGCCGTCCGTCCGTGCTGCTGAGCACGCTTACGTGGCGTGTTCTGATTGGCCAACGGCATAGCCGTTGGCATATTCAATTTTTTTAAAAAAAAATTTGAAATTAATTTAAAAAAACGTTTTTAAATAAAATATATATTTTCCCACTTCCCAAAAAATTATATCCGTTTTTTATCCACTTTTATCTTATTCAATTTTTTTAAAAAAAAATTTGAAATTAATTTAAAAAAACGTTTTTAAATAAAATATATATTTTCCCACTTCCCAAAAAATTATATTCGTTTTTTATCCACTTTTATTTTATTTTTCAATTTATTTTCCCCAAAATTTACATTTTCATCTATAAATATCCCCACTTCAACACAAAAAAAATCACATTCTCATCTATTCTATCATCTACATTCTCTCATCTTTTTTCTCATATTGTCATCTAAATTCTCACCACACTACACAATGTCCGGCTCCGGCGATCACCCCTCCGGCAATCGCGGTTGGAACTACGATTGGTTCAACTCCGACTCATTCCCTAGTCCGGAAATGCAATTTTCGGCCCCTCCTCAAACCCAAGGTTTGCAAGTTACGGGTGGCTACCGCCCATACCCGGTGGATGACCAAAATGCCTCCGGGTTCGGGTGGGCACCCAAACTCGGATCGGGAGGGAGCGGCAGCTCTACTCCTACTCCTACTCCTCCTACTCGTGGCACCCGCACCCCGTACACTCCGGGTGAGATGATGGTGATGTTCAAAGCCTACTTGGCAGTCTCCGAAGATCCGGAAGTTGGCACAAACCAAACCGGGGAAACGTATTGGTGGTGCATCACTCGTCTTTACAATGAAACCCGGCCGGGGGAACCATCTATCGCAATGATAGTATGGTGCGCAATTGCATCTTCAGATGCAATGACGCAATCGGTAAGTTCCAGGGGTATTACCTCTAGGAAGAGCGGTCGGCGGGGAGCGGCACGAGCGAGCTCGACATCATCAATGCCGCCTTGGCGACCTACCAACGCATGGAGTTGAAAGCGTTCAAGTACCTCGATTGTTGGCAGGAGGGGCGTCTTCATCTGAAGTATAGGGGCGGCGTAGTAGCATCCTCCTCCAGCTCCTCCAGCAAACGGTCGAGGTCGGTAGCCCTATCCGACGGCGCCTCCGATGATGTGGCTACCCAGCTTGCCGGAACTAGTTTGGGTAGCCCGACACTGGCCCAAGAAGTTCATGCCGGTCGCAAGGAAGGAAGAAGGCGACGGTCACCCGCCGTCGCGCCCCGACTGCCCCCGCCCCCTTTGTGCCTCCTCCATCCCCGAACAACACGTTCTGGGCCCTCTTGGGTCAACTCTATATGAACGATACGTCTAAGATGACTCCGGAGCAACTTGCAACGCATGAGCAAATGATCCGGGGTCTCAAGAGAACATTGGGGATGGAGGACTAGTCTTCCACGGGGGTATTTTTTAGTCTTTAATTATGTAATTTTTAATTTGTTGGATTTTAATTATGTATTTTTCTATTTTCTAGGATTTTAATTTTGTATTTTTATTTTTAAGGATTTTAATTATGTAATTTTTATTTTTAAATGTATTTTTATAATGTAGAAATGGTTTTAGTAATTGAAGTATTTAAATTGAATAATAGAATGGTGGGACCCTTGAGCTTGTCCTTAGCTAAGAGCACGGATGTGGGTGTTGTGCTCTTAGCTAAGGACAAGAAGTAAAAGTGGATCCGAGCCCACCCCCGTGCTCTTAAATAAGAGCATGAATGGGGATGCTCTTAAGATGTAACTTCCCAAAAATAAAATAAAAGTGACTCTCTTAAAATGGAATGGAGAAAGTATAGCTTTCGATGTTTCTTTATACAAAGTGGTTATGTAGCATCGAAAGATGAAGCGTTTGTTAGTGATTTATGTATAGGTTGTTAGAAATAATGGGATAAAATTCCCAAGCCGTTACAGGTGGTACTCTAACTATTACAATCGAAGGAAGATAATAACAATAAATGGAATGAAAATTACAACGGAAATAATAAAACAAACCGCTATAAGTCGAGTCGAGGGAAGCCCTCTTTCCGCAAGACAAATTACGCACCGGCTAGTGCTCACGGAATGACGTATTGCCCCCAAAGATAAAACGACTTCCTCCTAGCGTGTAGAAGCACCTCAAACCCGCTAGGCACCGGCGAACTTGATGGAGTTCCGAGAATTGAGCTATGCAATGCTCCTATCAATGCACACTATGATGTAGAGAGCTAGAGAAAGAGAGAATAATTTCTGTTGGTGTGTTTTTCATCTCTCAAACCCACCTATTTATAGGATAGGAGAGACCACCTCAAAAGTCTTGGCATTAAGGGTCACCATAAACCAATTGGAGGTTACAAAACATGAAAAGCCAAAGGACTTGAAGGTGAAAAGCTTGAAGCCTTTTCAAATATTACACGTTTTCAACATAGGTAAATAGATTAATAAAATATTTAGACTTTATACTAAACTAACTATTATCCCCTTTGTCCAAATTTTAAAATATCACTTTCGACTCAATATAAATTTTAAGAAATATAAAGAAATGTGAGTAGAAAAAGTTAATGAAATGTATATCATTTTTTAAGACACATGTAGAAAAGAAGTGACTCAACTTCTTTGGGGTGGAGGGATTATTAGTTTTATAGTGAAATGCGGGGATAATAATTTAGTGGAATGTAAAATTCATTTACCTAAAATAGAAAAAAGTAAATAAGACACTAAATCATGAACAGTCTAAAATAACAAATGTGGAAATATTTCATAGACAAACATTGTAATTTACACCACAAAGCTAAATTTGAATATGAAAATTTACTTACAAATAAAACTAGAATGTGACTTATATTGTTAGTAGGGTTAGCGTTAGACAAGATAAGATTATCAAATTTGTTTGACTGCAACAATTCATGTTATTTGTTTCCTTTCGAAACTAATGTTCCACTTTTAAAGCACATGTTGGGTCCCCAACCTTCATAATAAAATGCAACTTTCTGGAGATGCTAAATTGGTATAGTTTCAGCAATGATGAAATCGGTTAGTGGTAATTCCCATGTTCCATGAAAATATACCTTCTTTTCTTTTAATTTGTCCACAAAAATATGCAATTTTCCAATTTTAGAAATTTTTTCTTTAACGTGGTGAGAGATATTCTCCACTAATAATACTTTAATTATTTTTTCTCTCTACCTCTCTCTTATTTTACCAATTTTACATTAAAACTCGTATCGAACTCAAAGTGCATATTCTTTGGGGACGGATGAGGAAGTATTAAAAAGTACTTGTTGAAATGGAGTAGTATTTTTTGCATTGTGATTTGTCAAGTCAGAGGTGTGAATAAGAGGGGAAATAACTGGTTGAATGAAATTTTGATGGCATCCACCGAGGGTCAAATGTTCGCTAATTTCATAAAAAAAATTTGAGTTGATTTCAAGAAACAATTACTAGTTGGAATTAACTGTCGTGTGCAGCAGAAAAAATAAATTATTGCTTAAATATAGTTATCTTGCTACATAAATTGTAGTACATATTTTAGTTAAAAAATTGTTTGAATACATTTGTCTTTATTTTTAATTTTCCATTTATCTCACGTTCTTTAATCCTGCCATACTAGTTTCGTTCTTAATCCAACCACAATGTCAATATACATGTATGGCAACAAGCATTAATAAGGCCCATGTTTACAGTCAACGAAATGAAGTACGATAACATAATTTTTTCTCGTTTTGGCGTGTGAAAAGCTTCTGGGCAACTTACATTGTTTGTTTAGTTTATAGAATAGAATTACGTATCGCATATACTATAATGACTTGTTCTGATTTTGATGTGTTTGACCTTTCTTTCCTTCTTATTAAGACAACTAGCCCCTTGATCTGGCACGATATATACGTGCATATATCATTAAAGTATATACGCATTATTAAATTCCAACGTCTATAAAAAAAAGTTGAATAGGACTCGTTCACCCCACAATCAGAAACGAACGTTAGATAACGTAACCAGACCAATATAATTTCAATCGATATTTTATTTAAATTAAAAATGTTAAAAAACATTATTACATAGGTACATTGTACTAAAAATAAATTTAGCTTTGATTTCACATATTAGTAACGAAAATGAATTGAAGGAACAGCAATCTGCAAACATTCTAGAACACTGCCTGCAGCCTTTCCACGGTTTCCTTATCCAAGGCGAACGACTTGGCCAGATAATCGCTGTCGATGTCGGGATTCGAACCGAAGAGGGCGTTAGGGATGACACTGTTGCCCGGATTCTGGCTATTGAATGTCGCAATCGAGACGGTTTTTCCAGCCCCGACGTTTCTCTGATAATGGACGAGGCCGACTGGGACGACGAACACATCGCCCTTCTCTAGAACTTTACTATAGAATTTGAAACCGGGAGCGGATGTCACGAACCCGACTTCCATGGAACCTTCTAGAACTGTATGAATCTCGCTCCCTCTTGGGTGGTAGTGAGGCGGGAAAAACCCGCCCTCCACATAATCAAGGCGGGCTATGGCTAGCCCGAGGGTGTTGAGCCCGGGAATCTGGCTCACGCCAACGGGCGTCACGGCCGCGCCAGCAGGGTTAGACGTGTTGCCGGGCTGGGCCAGCCCGCGGAAGAAAAAGTCGTCGGCTTTCACCGTTGCAGGATCCAAACACGGCAATCCATTGATTCTTACTACAAATCAATCAATAAATCAAAGTTAGGCTCTCTTAACTTTTTTTTTTTTTTTTTTTTTTCTCCTAAAAAAAATTAAAGAAGGGAGGGAATTGTTACCTGTGCTTATGAGATCTGCAACACAGAAATCTTGTAGAGGTCTTGGATCATAGGCGAGGACAATGCTTGAGAAGGAAGCGAGAGCGAAAACGGTCGATAAGATCAAAGTTTTACTATCCATTTTTTATCAAATTGAAATGTACTAGTGTTATGTCTTAGTAGGCAATTAATATGAGGTATTTATAGGTGTCTTGAAATTTTAATGTCAACTATTTAACACGCTAGGGGTTGGCAAGATCCGTGTGCTGTAAGAGATCGATATTTAATTTGAATTTTGAAATGATTTAATTCATCAACAACTTTCCAACTGCTGTGACAGCTCTCATAACTCTGTTTAAGTAAATGGATAATTTAATTGTATTACGAGATTGAAGGAGATCTTCGATATTCTATTTTTTTTATTTATCGGATTTGCCTGATCCTAGTAACTCTAGCGTGTCTGCGCCAATTATGAATTCATCACGACTTACATTATTATACTATTGCGTAAAATATTGCCGCCATTGACCCATATTTTCCCTAGCTATTAATGATTTTGAGCTTCTCGATAAAAGGTTTGTTTTTTTGTCCCATAACGTAGATAAAGGGTTGGTTGTTGATTTTTTTGGTCCCATAACGTATTGCAGTTTAAAATTTATTATTTTAACCTAATATTTACAATGGACAAAATATAATGTACTCGACGATTTTAATGGAATAATCAATCTTGATAATGAAAAAATGAATTCCAAGAGAAAATATTTCTAAAAGAAAATATAAATAGTCAAACGAGAGATAATTGAAGTACTTGAAAAAAGAAACAAAAACTTGTTTTATTAATAGAAAAAGGTATACAAGGTAATGTTCGAAATTTAGGCGGAAAACCGTGTCCCAACAATTATATATCCAATAATGCAATAAATTTAACGAAATTCTCGCTGATTGTATATTCTCTAGAAACTTCATCGCTCAATAACACCGACTCGGGGCTAAATTAAGAAAAGATAAACGTAATAAATTCTACCTGCATAACATTCTTAAATTTTACAATCAGATTGAACCGATTTTATTATTAATTATAGGAATATCAGTCTCTAAAATTATAAACTTTAGTTCAATTTTGATATTTCTCACAAAATTTAAAATTAATCTAAAACACCATAAACTTTACATTTTGTTTGTTATTTCTCATGGCAGCCCAAATAAAATATGTTCGGCAAAAATTATTATACGTGGACAATCGTGAAATGTTTATGATATTTTATATTACTTTTAAAGTTCGTAATAAGTAGGATAAAAAACTACGTAGAAAATCACGTTGATTTAGTATTCCGCACGGAAGTTAATTGGATGTGATGATTGACCTGCCATGAGAAATAATAAACAAAATGTAAAATTTGCAATATTTTAGACTAATTTTAAAGTGAGTAGGAAATACCAAAACTTGACCAAAATTCATGGTTTTAAAGCTCAATATTCCTTAATTATATTATTTACTTACCTAATTATATTGTTTAAATCCTAAAAGAAACTATAATTAATCTTGATATATAAATATATCATCAAATCAAATCTACATATCTAATGTAGTATATCAATTACAACTTCCATCGTACATACTACCGAGTGTATGAATTTAATATAAAATATTTAAATTATGAATTATATCATGATTTAACAAATCAATTATTCTTGTTAACAAAATCTTGAAGCACTGGAATTACAGTAAATACTAAATACGGAGTAGTAAATACACTTACGTATCCTCTAATAAAAACTGCAAATCTTTGTGATGTTTGGTTATATAAACACAAGGAATGGTGCTTTGCATGATCAGTTGGTCACACAGGCTGTGCGTGACTGCCTGACTGGTCAACGTCGAGTTCATATCACAAATCACAACTTACTCTCTATTAAATCATTTAAACAATTCACATTTGTATTTGCAATTTATCTTAATAGTCAGATTTTTTTCACGCGTTTTAAATCCAGTTTATTCCCTATCTTAAGTTTTGTGTTCGCCTTTTGCCTAGGCAGACCGCAGATGCCCAGAAATAATTCTGGATCAGATTTAGGCGTTAGGCCCCACAAATACATAATTGAATCTGTCCGTGTACTGTGATGACCAAAACACCCCCATACTCCTCCTCCCTCTTTGGTTTCCTCTCACATTCCACCGCTGCCACCGCGCCACTCCCTCCGGCGATCGTTGGAGCTAGAAGATCGCCAACGACATCGCTAGAAATACTAAAATCATCACAATCATCACCGGGGTTGCTTCAACTCTCCATCTTCAAACTCCAGTTTGCAGCTTAGCGATCTCTTCTTCCTCATCGATTTCTCGCTCTTCAATCGGCGCCGACACTGCTACTTCCTCACTGCTGTTGAAGCTGAGGTGCTCGATTAAAATCTTCGCCGATTTTGGCGAATTCTTCTCCTTGAGGAAGTGCAGGGTTAAAGACGTAAATTCGCGGCCAATTCTTGGGATGACGTACGCATCATCAGATTTAAAAACCACGTTTTTTGAAAGATTTGTATCTGCACACTTGTGGAATGCACAGTGCGGGCCAATCAATTATCGAGCGCCGCCCATATTTGTAACTGGTAACCCAACGCCAGAAATTGTCAAGAAATGAGGCCATTTCCGCCCATATCTGATAAACTGCCATCAAGTAATCCCTGGTTTGGGCATTGGTGATGCTTAAACAAGCATGATGAAATTTACTCCCTCCATCTCAGCGTCTCAGTTAAGATGACTGATTGGTACGTAATTTTAGGAGTTATTGGTTAAAGTATTTAATTGGAAAAACAAAATGTGGGTGGACGTATTAATATCGAGAGAGGGAGAAAGATGAATATTTAATATGAGTTAGAAAAAGTGATTGGATGTATTAATTGAAGAGAGAAAGTTTCCAATTATTTCAAATACTTTTTCTTTAGAGCATTCACAATGGTACATAGGCTAGCAATAGGCTAGCCATTCCAGCCATAGCCCGTCGTACACTAGGGGTGGCCTGTTCTCGTGGCTCGGACCAGGCTTCGATCGTCATTGACCCAACTAGTCGTTTGTACGCCTCCGTCTTCGACGATCATGTTGTGCGAGAATAATGCAGGCGTACATTATCTCGGGAAACCGCATCGGACATCCCACAAACGCGTTGGACCCTTAATTGCCGCCCATCGAGACTGGAGCACACCAAATGCGCGTTCCACGTCCCCCTGCGCGCCGACTCGCTGTCGTCAAGCAAAGTAGGCCTTCTTTTTATCACTTGTTTGTCGGATCGTCTTCACAAAGACCGGCCACCAAGGGTATATCGCCAAGTAGCAGCCCATATCATGCCGGTTGCAGGCTGACGGACCTTCCCCCGGATGTGCTGGCCGATGTTCAGTTTCTTAGGGTGCTATTAGGAGCTCCGGCATCGACTAATGGCCGACACCTAGACCGTACGCATAAAACCCCATCGGCCCAGCTTGTTGCTGGACCCCACCACTACCACCACTACCACCACCGCTACCACCCGCGTTACTCATCGCGCGATGATGCTCTTGTACAGAAAGTTAGAGAGAGAAAACTCGTTAAAACAAGTGGTGCAAATGAAAATGAAACGAAAATCGCGTTTATATAGGTTTGTAAAAAATAAACAAAAAACAAAAATCGGCGCTGGCCGATGGCGGCTAGCCGATCGGCTAGCGCATCGGCCAGCCCACGCCGATCGGCTCGCCGGTTAGCCGCTTGCCGCCTCCAATGGTTCGGCTAGCCGATCGGCCAGCGCGAAGAATCGGCTAGCCGGTCGCTAGCCGACCATTGCGGATGCTCTTATATCTCTCACAAACTTTATCAACTTTCCAATAAACTCGTGCCCAATCAAGAGTGTATTTTCTTATAGGATGAAGGGAGTATTATATTTAAATTTAATTAAGAAAGTTCTAACAGGTGACCTATATATTGTCCAACTGGCGGCAAGGTTAAAGACTTGAAGTCCTATCTGGACTTTTACAACTCTTCTTTTCATGTCGGCTTTCAATAAATAAGCTTTATTTTAAGAGTGAATTACATATTTAGGACCTATACTTATCACGACGAAAGTTTGCGGTCCCTATACTTGCAAAATATCATTTGCGGTCCTTATACTTGTACTTATGCACGTTTTAAGGTTCTTTTCACTTTTTAATCTTTTTTTGGACAAAAATACCCCCAAAGAAAAAATTTGTACACTATTTGTCTCTCTTTCATCCTCCTTTCTTTTTCCTTTGTCTATAATAAAATTAGAACTAAAATTATGGGTTTATTAATCTTATTTCCTTGTGTTTTGTTAAATTTTTTGAGAAATTTAATCATATGATGATAAATTTTACATTTTCACGTCATTTTCCTTCATCACACTAGAGTATTTGTGATTATGATTCAAATGTGGAGTATTATAATTAATGATCCCATAAATAAAAGATTAAAAATTTGAACGACGAATTTCAACAAGTGAATATTTGAATCTAATTAATCGTAAAGTGGGGAATAATAAGCGATAAATGGAATGGATGAAATTATGGTAATTTTGGTTGTGTGTGTTTAGCAAGTGGGCAGCGCCCGCGACTTATGTGGGTTCTCACATCAGAAATTTCTCTTCGCAATTCTAACAAAATAATGTAAAATAAACTTCTTAGCTGAACATTTGATTTGTCTAATTTCCTTCTTTAAATATGTCTCATCTCAATTTTTCTTGTAATTATACAAGTCATTAACAGAAAAAAGAAAGAGAAAATATGAAGAAGAAAGAAAAAGGAGAGAAAATAGCATATAAATTTACCCTTCATTTATTTGGGGGTATTTTTGTCCTAAAAAATGTCAAAAAAAAGAAAAGAACCTTAAAACGTGCATAAATACAAGTATATGAACCGCAAATGATATTTTACAAGTATAGGGACCGCAAACGTTCGTCGTGATACGTATAGGTCATAAATATGTAATTCACTCTTATTTTAATCCAAACCAATAATTTAAATTTGTTTTCATTCATATCTAATTTTCATTAATTATTTTGTTTATAATAGATTATTTATTAGTCTACCACTAACTTGCTATTTTACAATTTAATTTTGTTTTCTTTCATATTCAGTTCAATTTATTATTTTATTTTTAATGGATACTCTCTCCGTCCTACAATCAGAGTCATTCTTATTATGGACACGAGTTTTAAGAAATGTAAAAAAATAGTGAGAAAAAATTAGTGGAATATGAGACCCACGTTTTTATATTGATTTTATAATAAAATGTGAGTTAAGTGAGTTAGTGGAATATGAGACCTACTTACCATTTATGGTAAATATGAAATACACCTATGATCTTTGTGGGACATACTAAAATGACAAAGTGTGTCTTTTATTGTGAGACGAAGTCAGTATTTTAGTCTACCCACTAATAAAACTTATGTGCTACTATAACGCAATAAATTACCGAAATTTACGCTGATTATATATTCTGAATCTCACTCAATAACACCGATTTAGAGTTTAGGATAAAGTAAGTACTCCCTCTAAAATCCGAGAGATTTCAGAAAAAGAGATTAAATTCGATGACATGTTGACATTTCGTAATATGAGATCGAGGCATGTGTATTTTTTAGAATATTTTATTTTTATTTTTATCCTTTTCGTCTCTTTTTTATTATTATTTTCCTTTCACCATTTATTAATTAACCAAATTACCCTCCACAAATTTATAAGGAAGCCCAAACTGAACTGCCCGCCTCTCTTTACTCTAAACCAGCCTCCACCCTCTTCCGCTCTCCTCCACAATGTTTCTGTAAGGGATTCAAAATAGACATATACTCTCTCCTCAGCGTTATGTAAAGTAAGCCATATATATACCTACTCTCTCCCCCACAAGGAATATATACATATTATTAGTTTGAGTAAATGCCAAAACTGGTCCTGAATATATTCCCATTTTACGATTTTTGGTCCTAGACATTATCTTTTGAATTTTTGGATCCCAAACATTTCAACTCGGATCATAATCGGTCCAAAGTTAACTATTCCGTCAAATTTTAACGGTCAACGTTTTTAATTCTGATTTTGACCAAATTAAGCTGCTAAATAACACAATAAAATTTAGCGACGGAATTAGCGACGAAAAACTGTAAAAGAAGAAGAAGAAGAAGAAGAAGAAGAAGAAGAAGAAGAAGAAGAAGATCAAATTAAATTCTGAGGAACATAACTGAGCAGAATCCAACCCTATTTCTATTATACTCAAATTTTCCGATGACGAAATGCCCCAACAAATCTTTCGTTTCAACCAAATTCTCCTCACACAGGAATTCCTTGTTGCAAACCCTCTCTACCTCCCGATCGAATTCGTGCACAAACACGTGCGTCTCCGCCGCGCCGCCCATCTTGCTCCGCGCCATTACTCCGGTGGTGAAAATCGTTGATATCCTCCCCGGCGCCGCCCCGAAGTACCCCTTGGCCCGTCGACCAGGATCACATCCCAAGAGACGTCGTACAAGTGGTTCGGCAAGTCATTTACGACCAATTTATAATTGGAGAAGAGGAAATTCTCTACCGACCGGCATTCCCCTCTCAATTCCCCTTTTGAATATTCGATCGGATCGTACAATTCGCTCACCTTTCGTCGTGAATTGGACGTCGTGGGCTTCGATCGACGGCTGCTTCTCCTCCAATTTCGACACGAGGTACGCGCTGTCGCTAACGAACACGTTGCGGCCGTTGTGGTTGAGGGAATTCCACAGTAGGGTTTCGTGGCTGAGACTAAAGACGAGGGGGTTGCAGGGGGCGGCGCAGGTGCACGGTGGCGACGGTGTTCAGCTCGTCGGCGGACAGGCGGTCGGTGGAGGAGGCGTTGAGGGCGACGGCAATACAAAAGGGGCGGAATTTCGCAGCAGTCGGAATCTACCAATCTCTCAATTAGTGACGGATTTGTTCCGTCGCTAAATTTTGTTGTGTTATTTAGCAGCTTAATTTGGTCAAAATCGGGATTTAAAATGTTGACCATTAAAATTTGACGGAATAATTAACTTTGGACCGATTGTGATCCAAGTTGAAATGTTTGGGATCCAAAAATTCAAAAGATAATGTTTATGACCAAAATCGTAAAATGAGCTTATGTTCAGGATTAGTTTTGGCCTTTACTCTAGTAGTTTTATATGCGTATGCATATATACATGTGCATATTTTTGTTTTGTCTGCCGTCTCAAAAAGTGAGAAAAATTGTGTAATAGTACTTCGTAGCTCATAAATTGTATCTGCCGTCTCATTTGTTTGGAACTTTGTGGCAGCACAAAATAAATATATACTACTCTGTACTATTTAAGTTTGTTTGTGTTAAAGATATGTGTAAAAGATAAAAGAGGAATAAGAGATTCAAAAGCTGGACTATAAAAATTTGTACATACTCCCTCAGTCCACAAAAAATACTCTCTCCGTTCTAAGATAAGTGACTTATATTTCTTTTTGAGGTGTCCCACTATAAGTGACCTATTTCCATTTTTAGCAAAAAGTCTCTCTTACTTTATTCTCCACATAATTTATTCTCTCTTCTCTCCTCTACTTTTCTCTCTCGCATACTTTACTCTCTCCACTTTAACTTATTTAAATACCATTCCTTAAATCTCGTGCCCAAAAGAAGTAGGTCACTTATCTTGGGACGGAGGGAGTAGGACAATTGGTGTATGACACGAGTTTTAATGTAGAATTAATAAAGTAAGAGAGAAGGAAAAAAAGTAAGAGATAAGTAGTGTTAGTGTAAGAGAGAAGTTTTAATTCTAATGACATAAGTGGTAAATAAAATCATGTGTAGGATTATTATTTTGTTGAAAACTTTCCATAAATGAATGTGCTCTATTTTTATGGACAGCCAAAAATGATAAATGTGAACTATTTTTTATGGACGAGGGGAATATGTATTTTTGGTTCCTTCCAAAAACGCCATGGAGGAGAGAGGAAAGGGTTGGGCAGGTTTGGTTGGAGAAAGAGGCGGTCAGTTTTGATTGCGTTAAAAATTTGTAGAGGATAATTTAGTTAATTAATAAATGGTCAAAAGGATAATAGGAGTAATAGAAAAGAAGATAAAATGAATACATAAAATATGATCCACTTGCCACTAATTTTTCAATCTATTTTTTATTAAATTTCTTAAAACTTGTGTCATGTCACCTTTTTATTAATACTTTTTAAATTCGTGTTAGATTAAATAATGGAGTAATAAATTATTAGGGACTGAAGGAGTAATTTATTGCATAACTATGTCGTTTCATAACACTGCACAAGGTGCCGTGTGTTCCCCACATTAGGGATCCTCCCCCTCAATTATATGTTGATAGTTAGCAACTGCCAACTTGATATCATATTAAAAAATCAATTGTGATTCTGTGGGTTGACCAAGCAATAGAGAAATCAATGTCTAAAGTTAAAGATATCCAGTTCGAATCTTCGATGACGTGATCTTTAAATTTATATTCATTTTTTAACCGTGAAAATATTGATTAAATCGCCTACATTGAATTGTATTGAGTCCACGAATTGTGTTGAGTTACTTTAGAAGTCCCAATTATATCCACTACTTAATTATATATATAGGCTTAAGTCTAGTCTCCATAAGAAAAGTAAATCAATTACACACATTATTCTATAATTGATATTTTCCTTTCTAGGTAAATTACAACCGAATCTTCTCACAATTTTTCTTAATCCGAACAATCTTCTCTCCAGAGAGTCAAGGTCAACCGTACCTTATTTTCTAAGAGCACTACATTTGTTTTTGTTTTTTTAAATCATACTAGATGAGAGTAATTGTTTTTTATATGTTAAAAAATAAAATGAAATTGTTGTGTACATTTACGTTACACATAAATATTGTAAGACAAGCAATGAATAATTACATGAAGAGAAAGAGAATAAAAAATCTAGAAAATGCTCTGCAGATGCTTCACAGTTTCCACGTCCATCCGAAACGCCTTGGAAAGATAAACGCTGTCGACAGCAGGCTCAGCCGCCAAAACGGCATTCGGAATATTTGTAACCCCGGGATTCTGGCTGTTGAATGCCACCATCGCCACGGTGTCCCTACTCGCGTAATTACGCACGGTGTGCACGAGCCCCACGGGCACAACAAACACATCGCCTTTCCGTACAACTTTTGTGAAGTAGTTGTAGGTTGGGTTGGAGGTTATGAATCCGATTTCCAAGGCACCTTTTAGGACCACCACGAGCTCCGTCGCCCTCGGGTGGTAGTGCGGCGGGAAGAAGCCGTTCGGCGCCAGATCCACGCGCAAGAACGAGAGACCTAGGCTGTTGAGGCCCGGCAATGTGGTCGCGGAGGCGGAGGTGACTGCGACGCCGTATGAATTTGAGGTGTTTCCCGTCACATCGAAGCCGCTGAGGATGAAGTCGTTGGCCGTTACTCTTTCAGGGTCCTTGCATGGTGCTACGCCGCCAATTTGTGCTGAAATTTTTGTCAAAACCATGTTAGTTTTTCCTTCAAATTTATAGGAATTGACTTTTTTTTTGGTGTGAATGTGACAAATTTTGTGGTCAAATTAACAAGAATTAGAGATGGAATTAATTACCTTTTTTGGTGAGATCAGCGACGCAGAAATCCTGGAGAGGTCTAGCATCGAAGGCCAAGGCGATGGACATGAAATTGATGATGGCTAATGTAAAGAATAATATTGAGATTGGAGACATTTTAAATTAAAAGCTTGGGAATGCTAGATGTCTTAATCACTAATTGCAAATCAAGGTCTGTAAGTGACAGAATGGAATGTAACCTGTTTATATAGGAGTCTTTGAGTAAGAGGATTGATATTTGCTTAATGTTGGAGTATTATTATCCATATATGCAGCTAATTCTATTACAAGATGTAGAAGCTGTTTATTTGGGAGCAAGTCAAATTCATAATGGAATCTTTTTCGTGTGTTCACATGGGGCGTTCCCTAATATTGTAATATGAAAAGAACGTGTTTGGAGGTTTGGACATAGTCAAACGAATCTTCTTCTTGCATCGCCAATGTAAACCAATAGTATTATTTCCTTCCAAAAAAAAATACTAATCTTTGTAGTATTATTTTCGTCCAAAAAAAATGCTAATAATGTGTCGAAAATGACATATAGATCTTGATTTAAAAATTAATACGGAGTAAGAAATTAAAGATGGATAGAGAGAAAAATTATCAAAGTATTATTATTGAAAATTATGATACATTCCATTTAAAACAGAATGTTATCATAAATAGATATAGATTAATTTTGATGAACAGGTCAAAATGGAAAATATGACTATTTTTATGGATGGAAATAGTGTTCTCACATGGATAAAATTTCGAGATTTCACATTATGGTGATTATAATGGCATCAAAATTCGAGAGAGAGGAAGCATTTGACTCTCATTAGGTATTTATTATGGAGTATTTTTTATCGGATAGGCATGCTATATTATACATTGAACATTGAAATTGAGTAATGAAACGTTCCAGAATTAAGTAAGATTATATTTAAAGTATGGATTGAATTAATTAAATAGAACTATATATTGTAACTCTATGTAATGTGTATGCAGGCGAATTGCGATTCAAATAGTGAATGTGAATCGTCTCAACATAAAGAACTATTACTATATTCAGAAAACGTGCGAATAAAAGTGTGTTATTTGGAGGTATTACTTATTAGAATATGATATTGCCAAATATGTCATCATGGTGTCTTTACGTCATTGCAACCCTTGGATTACCACGCATTCATATTGATGACATGAAACGCAACATTAGAAAATAGTCAACTTTGGCTAAAAATCAACACAAGTTTGCTTAACAACATTTTAAATAGATTGCATACTAACGTGAACGGCACCTATTATTTAAAACTAATCATTTTTTATTTTCAAAATTTTTGTTATTATTATTTTGATTGAGTGGGTTGAAAGGTTAACTCCAATTCAAATATGCATCTCCTTTAAGTATTCGAAACCTAGTAGAAAAATTAGAAATAAAAAAACAAGTCTTAATATTAAAATGGATTTGATCTAGAACACCAACATGAGAATATTCGGTAACGAAACTTGTGAATATTATATTTCATCGAGACCTCTTTTTATCTCTCTTCAGAGAAAAAAAGAAAAGCAGGTCATATAATCCAAAAGAAGAAAAGAAAGACCTCTACGATCTTCATATCGAGAGATATCAAAAGTCATGGGCCAGGGCGAGGGTTATTGTGATTTTTAGGGTGTAAATATGCAACACAAATTTACACAAACAAGAAATAATTGCTAAAAAAATCTACTATCAAGACAACACATTTAAATTCAGTTGAGACGGGAAATACTCCTAAATTGTTCTGTTGATTCCATGTAATCAGATTCATTCATGGGCTACATGCATATAAGAATCGTGTTTAGTTTTACGATTCCTCTCTTTTGAACACAATAGGAGGAATTGTACACAGAATAAGTTGAACATGTCACGTAGGCTAAATTTATTGATCCATTGCCCTTGCAGTACACAATAGACGCTAGACCAACTTCTAAAACAAATAGACATTATGATCCACTTAAGGAATATCCCTTGAGCAGTCACGGACTAAATTATGAAGTCACGGACTAAATTAAAGAGGCACGACTAAATTATGAAGTCACGGACTAAGCATCACGTACAAATAAAATTTAGCACCACAGATAATTTTTATTGTGATTTGCATCAGACTATAAGAGTAAGGTGTACAATAATAAAATAATGAATAAATTTATTTCACAAAATATGATTTATTTACTACTTCCTTTGTCCCACTTTATAACTCTCGATTGAAATATTCCATAAATGGTAATATGTCCTACATTCCACTAACTTTTTTCCACTCACAATTTATTATGTTATGATCGCATTTTCTAAGGATAGAAAACACGGTTGATCGAGCGGGAAAGAAATGGAAAAACAATGAAACTCGATTAAAGCTCGATATAGTAGAAATAACTCAAATAAAAATCAGAGTATCATCTCAAAAATTGACAACTCAAAGAGATAATATCTCAACAAGACATGAACTCAAAGAAACAACATTCAGCGGAAGCATTCGAGAGAAGAATAATATTATGTATGAACACATAATATATTCAGAATTTTTTATTTACTATCTTCTTTATTTTCATGCTCAACACCCACCGCGCTCGTCAAAGCTCAACCTGCACATTTTTAAAACAAATGCAGGACTAGGTACTTGATGCACTCAGTGGACTCATGCCGAAAACATTTTATAAAAAGTACTTATCATGCCACCATTGAGTGACGTTAGGGTTTTAACTGAAAATGCCGGAGACATTATAATCTCTTCCATCGTAAAAATTCGACCGAGCAGTCATTTTCCCACAGATGTCTATCATATTTGAACCAATGATGACAAAAGAATGTGGCCACATTCCAAGTAGATGTGATTCGGTACGGTATACCGTACTGTGAGTGTCATATTGTATACCATACCGAAAGTTTTGGTATGACAAAACAACATACCGATACCGTACTGAATTTTCGGTATACTGGTAAGGTAGTTTTTGATACCGTTACCATGCTGTGTTTTCGGTATACCGTACTTTTGCGGTATACCGAAATGCGGCACGACATACTTGTTATACCAAAAAAAAATCTATTATACCCAAAATATTCAAAAAAACAATTCTAGTGTTCAACTATTTCAAATAGTCCAAAACAATTAAACTTCACCACAATCAAATCCGGTTAATACAGTCATTCTTTTTGAATTTTAGTATAAATATAATATAAATATATATATGTGTTAAGGTCTTACTACCTCCTTAGTGTTAAGCATCAAACAAATCACAACCCTTGGATCATTGGATTGGATGGTTGTGATAAACTACATATTAGACTAAAATGCTACATTATTAGTCAAGTTACATTATTTACACTAAAATGCTACTCCCTCCGTCCCATAGTAGATGTCACACTTGGGAGATGATACGGAATTTTAGGAGATGTTATTTTGTGTGTTAAATGGTGAGAGAAAATATAATTTTATAATTGATGTGAGAAAGAACTTTTTCTAAAAGAGGAAATGTGACATCTTTTGTGGGACAAACTAAAAAAGAAAGTGTGACATCTACTATTGGACGGAGGGAGTCCATTATTAGACTAATAATCTACTTTATTAGATGACACGTGACATTAATCTAACCGTTATATCACAATATCCAATAAATAACAAGTGTTTTAAATGTTGAAAATGAATACATCATCCTTATATATATATGTTTATATATGTAATAAGCAATCGGTATACCACGGTATACCGAAGCATCGGTATATATTGACGATTCCGTATGCCGGTATACCGAAGATTCGGTATACCACGGTACCGCAGTATAGGAAATCTAATATCGCTATCGTACCGATTCTTTTGGTACGGTATGATACCATACCGAAAACTACGATATACCAAAAAATCGGTATTTTCAGTATTTTTTCGATAGGGTAAGTCCGGTATTTCGGTATAATTCTCCACCCCTAATTCCAAGTCATTAGACCGGCCAATTCGAAGAGATAGCGCACGATCTCCCATAGGTGTACACTAGCCTGAGTAGGGACTCACTCCCTAGTCAGACTGAATTCGATCATCCAGCATATAGCAAAAGCCACATTAAATAGGTTTCATAGAAAAAAACAAAACACGACATGACAAATATTCATAACATCATTTTCACATAAAAGTATACTTTAAAAGAAAGCCCACCTTGTTGTTTAATTTCCTAAATTTAAATTTCTTACTTCAACTTCAATTTTATTCGTGGAGAAATCCCTTCCTTGAGTCCCTGCTTTTCTTTTCTTTCATTTATTTTCAAGGCCGCCCGAGACTGAAATAATCGGCCCCAACCATTTTAATATAAACTAAAGATTTAAATCACCCATCCGCCGCCAACTTGTGTGCTCAAGACTTACAACTCTAGCCCAAATTAATCCAGGCAAACAGTAGCCCATTTATCTTCTCGCTCATTTGTCTCCCCCTTTTCGCTCTAAGCCGCCGACACTGCCCGCTGATTCGCCCTTCCTCAAGCTCGGAGTGGATCCCGTTCTGCCGCTGCCTCGGCCCTCTCTCCTCTCCTTGCGCTATTCCCCATTCGAGAAACTGGACACCACCGCTCTCTCTCTCCTCTCAGCTCCCTCTGCCAATCTTCACGAGTTCTACGCGCTGCTCACCCCTCCGTTGTCTCCAGCCTCGTCCTCTTTCTTCCTCATCTCACCGGAAACGGCGCTGCTGCACTCCATCACCGCCACTAGGTCGACGCTCGACGTCGATTTCAGACATCGCTGTGAATCTGTGATCATGCCCCGATCAGCTTTACTCCTCCTCTCTCTCTCTCAGTCACCGTCGCCCTCGCAGCTGCTGTCCACCGTTGCCTTGCTCCACTTTTCCAGTGAAGAAACGCCCTGACTCTCTTTTGCTCTTGGTTTCTTAATTTTGAAAAAGATGTGTATAACGTACATTTAGGTTGGAGGTTGTTTCAGTTTGCGATTTGGCGGAGATTTGTGAGAGTATAAAATATGTGTTGCAAGAACGTGGTGTTTGTAGATACAAAATTGGGCTCAAAGAAATATTAAAACATGACTTGGGCTCAAAAAACTTAGTGGGCTTCCTCAAAATAATTGGACTTAGTACGAAAAAGTTAGGTGTTATGTTATAAAAATAATATACCCTATATTCCACTTTTCTTTACATTTTTTAAAATTCGTACCGAACTCAAATAGAACTTCTAAAATTAGATGGAGGGAGTAACATTTAAAATTTAAATTAGATGGAGGGAGTAACATTTAAAATTTTGAAAAGGTAATGACTAATGGAAGTTGAAAACTGTATAACGAGAATTCACTCATTTCATGCAAATCCTATTGGGTTTGGTTTAATTTAGAGTATGTCATAGAGGATAGTGCGCTATTAGATTTAGGGAGGAGCACTACACTCCTTGTAGACTTTAAGATATAACATCCTACTTATATGAGCTACTTATATGAGCTGTTAAATATAGAAATTTGTGGTTATGATTTCATCAACTGAGGTTGCATTTCAGACCATTTTTATTGCATAGAAGGGTAAATAAGTCAATCCTACTTATATGAGCTACTTATATGAGCTGTTAAATATAGAAATTTGTGGTTATGATTTCATCAACTGAGGTTGCATTTCAGACCATTTTTATTGCATAGAAGGGTAAATAAGTCAGTTTATATTATACACCAACCCATCCGATATTGAAGCGCGAGATTTCAGGGGTATTTCAATACACGACCTTTCTCTCACATTCAATCATTCCCAATGTTTCAACTCTTTCTCCAATTCAGTCAGAAACCCCCCAAATTCTAAACCCTAGCAAAATCCAGCCGCTGTGAACATTTTCTTTCAACCGAAATCGTTTTTTTGTGAACTGAGAGCGCCTCTCTTCCACCGACTGTCTACGTTTTTCAGAGAAAATTTGCAAATGGCTAAAAGACGGGCAATTGCGCACAACCCGGTGGCTTAGGCCGGAGAAACTTCAAATTGTAATTATTTTGTTTGTGTTTATGTGAATTCACACTGGCTGAAAGTTAGAGTTTATTTTATTCGTGTTATGTGAGATTTTGTTCGCCTAATTCCGGCTTAGTTTGGGTTCGCTTATTTGCTTGGGTATCAATTGATATAAACTCCTATTAATTGCTTGGGGCTTGGGTTCCGACTTAATATTTTGTATTCGTTGCTTAATTTGTGGTAACAAAAGAACACAGTGGATATAATGTTGGACAAATTATGTGCAGTATACAATTGCAATTTATTTAGTTGAAGTTATATGTTGAATGTGCTTCATTTGCATCCTATATTGCTTCGAAATGTTGCTTAATTTGTTTGAGAATTTGCTTAATTTATTCGAAACATTGCTCAATTGGGGCGAGAATATGCTTAAGTTGTTGGAAAGATTGCTTATTTTGGCGAGAATTTGCTTAAGTTGTTGGAAATATTGCTTAACGTGGGTGAGAATCTGCTTAACTTGTTTGAAATTTTGCATTAATAGTTTGCTTGTTTTGTTTAAAAAATTATTTAGTGGAGTACTAAACTTTGCTTCATTTGTTTGAGATTTGCTTATTTTGTATGACAATTTTCTTATTTTGTTGTGTCCTCTGTACCTGAAAGTATGTACTATCATTTTGCTTCATTTGTCGTGTTATCATTTTGCTTAATTTGTTTGAAATTTTGCATGAATGGTTCGAATGTTTGCTTAATTTGTCGTCTATGCTTTCTGTAATTGAATTTTTTTTATGCAGATAATCGAAAGTTCTGCATCATAGTTAAAAGACTTGTTGCCACCAAGCATCCGTTATCGGAGAGCGATAGTCGAGTCCACAACATAAATTGTCATTATGTAAATTTGATTTTTTTTCCAGTACAAATTTTTTTCTAGTACAAGTTTAGATAGTAATGCAATGTATTGTATCGGAATTGGAGTAATATATTTATTATGCAATCATACTTGTTGCATGACTATGACATTGAATTGCAATTGTACATAATATATAATGCATGAAAATGCAGTAAAGCTATATAATGATGTTCTACTCATACAATTCAGAAAGCATAAAATATAACATGCTGGAAAATTGTACTGTCATTCAATTTTAAAGGTTAGGAAGATGCAATTTGATTTAAACTGCACTATTATTCATACAAGTCGGAATGTATAATGCAAGTATTTATGATGAAAGATGCAATACTTTATAGACCATGATGCAATCTTTATATTTTATAATTGTGGTTAACATGTAATGCATTTTGGATTGCTTTTTTGGCCAAAATTAAAGTTTGCATTATTTTACTAATACATTTTTTACCACTGGAATCAACTGAAGTAATATAATAAAATAGGGTATCATAAATTTAGTTCAATATTGATAATATAAGGAGAGTCGTTGGCGTTAAAATAGGAATTGTTTAGATATAGTCAATATCAGAAAAACCGCCCATTTAAGAAATTATTCTCATGACTCCAATACCCCACACACGTTATATATGTTACATTTTAAATATTGCTAGCATGTCACGTGGCAGTTTAGATTGCGTTAGATACCTATATCTAATGGTTATAATTAGAAGGATGTTGCAATCTTAAAATGACTTATTTATGAGTAGGATAGTTTGGATTTTGATTTACCAGGTTATAAATTGACAGTCTTAACCCTATTAAATTGTTGGTCTAATCGGAGGTCAATTATGAGTTCCAAGTTTAATTGACACCTCTACTCCGACGTACTACTTCCTACTATAACCTCAATTGTAATCTTGCAATGGATAGTAATTTAGGGATATAAATAGGCCTGCTTATTCGGCCGGTTCCGGTTCTAACCGCACCGGTTGACTGGTTAACCGGTTTTAAATTTTCATAAATTCAAGAACCAGAACCGGAACTGGAATCGATCGGTTCCGGTTTGGAACCGGTCGATTCCGGTTCCGAACCGGAACCGATGTGTAATTTTAATCCGAATTTATTTATAATTTTAAATAGTTCAATACTAAAAAAATAATAATCCAACATCTAGAATTATAACAAATAATACCTAAAAATTAAAATAAATACACAAAATACAAACCAACAATACAATAATATTCATATATGGATAAGAGTGATGCCAAGTGTAGTAGGTCGGGTCGGACTAGTTTATGTTAGCAATTTTTTACTAATACAAAAATAGGAGTTCTAAACTTTAGCAATTTTTTTAAAAAAAATGAGTTTTAAAATTGAATTTCATTTTCCCTTTTTTGGCTAAACATAGTATTCATTGGAATTTCCAATACTAATTGATATTGTTGTGACTATTTGGTTTATACCGGAACACTTAATAAATTATTCACAAATATGTTAAAATCGTATGTTAAATGAATTGTTACATAAATTTGTAATAAATATATCATATGAAATGATATTGTATTTGTATAAGTTCTTTTGAAAACTAAAAACAAATTTATGAGGTTCTACTCATTGTAGTTAGTTCATAAAAAATGGATTAGGGAAATAATTATAGATTCAAAGTATCACAGATTAAACATTTAAATCTAAAAATCACTCAATGTTTCAAACTATTTTACTTTAATTCAAAATTAATTCAATAAATTAGATTTTTTAGTATATTAAATTATAAAAAAATAAAATTGAATTATAATCCGGTTTCCGGTTAGGAACCGGTCGGTTTCGGTTCCGGACCGGAACCGGAACCGGATTTTTCGGTTCCGGTTCCTCAATTAAGCGGTCGGTTTCGGTTCCGATTCCGGTTAACCGAGAACCGGATAACCGTTTAAGCACCCCTAGATATAAAGATAGCTTTTTTGTGGAGAAATATGCTCCCTAATTTATAAATCGTCAACTCCTCGACTACCCCAGTCTCTCCACCATCACCAGCGTCGTCTATGTCGTCGTCGGCTACCTCACCGGGATTAAGCTCGGGGTGGTTTGATTGGAGTGATTATGTTGCCTACCAAAATTCATGCTGTAGTCTCATCACTCATGAGAATGGTTTCAAATTGCCCTTAATCAATTACCAAACAAATAAAATTGGCTTATAATTAGAAAGAATGCATTCAACCCTCAAACTCAAACTGCGGTACAAAATGCAAGGAGTGGATCCCCTGCTGTGGTGGGAACACAGCAGGGGCTGCTGTGGTGTAACACGGCGCCGTTTTAGTTCATTAGCAGCAGCATCCTCATTTTAAGTTTATACCTGTAGTATGATCAAGTTTTATTTAAACTACAATTTTGGTTAATACTCTACGTTTGTTTAATACTATTAGTTTTAGTAACTGCTCGGTTAATACTCTACCGTCTACACTTACTTTGTTGAATAGGAAATTTACTTGTAGTCATAAAGTTTGTTGAATATTAATTTTAGTAACTAAAATTTATCATTTTAAATTATTTTGACTAATAATGTTATTATAAAGTAATGTAAGTATTTTATTATTTTAAAATCATAATTGGAGCTTATTTGTTGAATAATATACTCCTTTTGTCCCTAAAAAATAGACAACATATGAAATGACATTGGTTTAAATGAACAATTGGGAAAGTAAGAGAAAGATGGAAAGAAAAAAGTGATTGAAATATTGTTAGTGGCGAATGAGACCCGTCTTATAAAGAGAAAAAAGTTTCATTAAATAGAATTGGTCTATATTTACGGGACATCCCAAAATGACAAGTAATATATTTTTAAGAGATGATTGAAGTATAAATTAAAATAATTTCATTCCCTATATTAAACAAAGTAAGTGTAGACGGTAGAGTATTAACCGAGCAGTTACTAAAACTAATATTAAACAAACTTTATTACTATTATATGGAGTGAGTAAATTCCCTATTCAACAATGTAATACAATAATTAATTTGATTTCATTCCCGTGGAGTGTAGACGGTACAGTATAAATAAAACTTGTTGCTATGAATCAAAACGGCGCCGTATTACACCACAGTAGTCCCTGTTGTGTTCCCACCACAGCAGGGGATCCACTCCCCAAAATACAGGATAGTATATAATATAGTATATCACAGATTATAAATCATCCTAAATAATTGGATTGGACCCCATCCAAATTGTTTTGCTCGACTGCATTGGAGATAACATGATATAGCTAATAACATAGACGCATTCAACTAGCTAGTACTTAATCAGCCTTTTGACCATTTCTTAGCAAAATATTTAATCAGCAACGCAAGTATCCAAAACACTCAAATTAATTATTAAGAGTTTCATGAACCTCTTCCAAGTGCCATGCAAGGACGGCTTTTCTAGCACAGACGAAAAAGAAAAGGACAAGAAGGCCTAAGACAATCGAAGTACAAAATCTAATGAAACAAACCTCTATAAATACTAGAATACAAACTGCAAATAATGCACTTCATCATTAAGATTGAGAAACACATACTCATTTCTTCTTCCTCTATCATATCCATTTTCGAGCGAGCTCCTCAAGCATCCATCGACCATCATGACTAACAACATTGTTTTATTAAGCCTGGTAGCCTTGTCTGTTGCCTTCCTGGCATCCGCCTTCGAGCCTAGTCCATTGCAAGATTTTTGTGTAGCTGATGCCACCACCTCAGGTAATAATTCCATTAGCATTATAATTTGTAACCAACAAGCAAAAATCGGCAACAGCTGCTGATATGGGTGTTTTAGCTTAACTATCATTAATCTAGTTCCTAAAATTTGCAGCCAGAGTGAATGGCCAACCATGCAAGAACCCATCATCGGTGGGAGCTGCCGACTTCTCCTTCAGTGGACTCCACATTCCCGGAAACACCTCAAACCCTAATGGCTCGAGGGTAACTCCGGTCAGTGTAGCCCAATTGCCTGGCCTCAACACCCTCGGTATCTCCATGGTGCGTATTGACTACGCACCCTGGGGCATCAACCCTCCCCATACTCACCCAAGAGCCACTGAGATCTTAACGGTAATTGAGGGATCACTTCAGGTCGGGTTCGTTACATCCAATCCTGGCAACAACCTCATCACGAAAACCCTTCAGAAGGGTGACGTTTTCGCCTTCCCAATTGGGCTTGTTCACTTCCAGCGCAATGTGGGGACTAAAAACGCTGTTGCCATAGCTGCATTGAGCAGCCAGAACCCTGGAGTCATCACCATTGCTAATGCGGTTTTTGGGTCAGAGCCCAAAATTAGTAGCGATGTTCTCACCAAGGCATTCCAGGTCGAACCGAGCATCGTGCAGAAGCTCCAGGCCACCTTTTAGAGAGCTGCGAACTGGCTCAAACCTAAAGTTTAAAGGTTATTCGCAATGCGTGGTGTGTTTGGTTGTTTGTAACTTGATTGTACCAATTTGATTTTTAATTTGTGTGTTGCATAGACATTCTATTGAACATTGAGTGATGTAAAAGCAATTCTTCATCGTTATTGGGTTTGATTCGTTCTTTTCTTCAGAGGCAATTGAAAATTTGTTGCAAGGAAAAAATAGCAGATATCTTGGATAGGCTAGCCTAATTGGTGGAGTGAATCACTGAGAAAAGTATAGTAGGAACCACACCAAACTTTAACTTTCTATCACACAAGACAGACATGTTTGTAGAATGACAGTGAACTGCAGAAACAAATTTGGGGATATGTGCAAATGTACACTGACCAGTACATAAACAATTTTATTGAAATAATTGTAAACTGCGGTTATGTTGCACCCTCTAGTTACATGTTTTTAACCAAATATAAAATCTGGTGTTGAGATATAACAAAATAGACGTCTGTGTACCTTGACAAGAAGCTGCTTCACTTTAGCTCCAATCTTTTATACTCCATATAGAGCTACCGGACCTATATACATATGCAAACTTCCAAAATCCTGTGGTCATGATCACATTGCTAGGATCATTTCAGGTAGACAAGAAGAAGGTCGGTAGTAAAACTTGAACTATTTCGTTACTGTGAAACCAGATTCCAGAGTAAAGCTGCTGTAATTTGCAAAGATAGTTCGGTACACCATACCTTACACTTAAGAATCGAACTGAAACCCAATAGTGAGCGCATGGCACTCAAGATTCCTCAAGTTCAACTACGCAACCAAATGACTCACTTTTAGTAACACAATTCCAAACAATGACCTACTGAAACATGCCCGACTTCATACAAAAAACTTACTAAATTAGAATCATTCTACTTTATGTTGTTACTATTTTCAAAACTTACCATCATAACAGTTCCAGTTTCAGAAAATTTAGGAATGCAAATGAGTTTTACCGCTTGCCCATCAGATCCTGCAGTTTAAGGAAGCCCCAGTTATATTTCTCTGTTCTTGAGCAAAAAATAGCAATAGGTCAAAATAAAATAATTCTGTGAAACATTACCTTTAATCACACTAGCGTCAAATTTTTCTTGATTTCCAACAAAGTAGACATGAGGACACGTCTCAATATAAAATGGATCTCAATCAGTAAAAGGATAGCAACATGCAGTAAGAGGAATTATGCTTTATTGGACAAACTGCATAAACATATGTGCTTGTGGGATAATATTACCATACTCAGTTCATTTGGTTATTGTTAAATCTCTGAAATATGACTTTATCTTTATGCCTAACCCTTTACATATCAACCATCCATGTACAGAAAATTGTGCAATAAACATCAGAAACTGAACAGATTTAAACAAATATTTCATGAAGCAACCTTCACCTAGAGTATTTGGGGCTGTTGGTGCAATGTGTCTTCATCTTAATGTCCTTTCGAGGAACTTAAGTTTACTTGTCGCATTAGAATATTTTGCAAGATCATCAATGTTCAAACCTGAAGAATGTTCAAGACTATGAAATTATCTACTTATGATGAAAACTTGGTCCAAATGGGATTCCTTACCTTACATTGTCGAGCTCAAAGGAATTTGGGTTGGTGCAGGATCTGAAAGTGTGAAATGCTGTTGATCCAGGAAAAAGGCATCGGTGCAATGGCTTGCAAACAAATGGGCTAAAAACTTGAAAGTTAACAATAATAGTCTATATAAATGAAGTGGATCCACCAAACATATACCTGCTGAGGCAATGCAGAATTTTCTGGGTTAGCTTCACCCGACATTATATCCACCGGTACACCTGCAGCACTCTGCATGTAGCATGTGATATTAATAATTGTAGTTAGCCAGAATTGGTGTACAAGGAGAAGTATAGACTATTACCTGACTCATTAAGATATCGAGCTCTTTTATGGGCTCTGACAGTTTTGACTGATCCCTAGTATCCAAGTTCTACCAACCAAACTTTTTAGGTAAATTAAATAGTGTAAACCTCAAACAATAAATTATCCAGACAATGACATTTTGGATAGATAATCTTACAGTGTGATAATGAGCATAGAGATTACCTGACCATCACGAACAAATTCAACAGAATTCCCAGCAATAACAACTCAAATAATCTGAGATGCCATTCCTTGTTCCTGATACAGACGGATTACCATTCAATTAAGGATTTTCGGGTTCGGAAACTTAGAGCATATAAGAAATATGCTACTTTTTCATCTCCTAGATGGCCAGTTATATGGTCTACAAAGAGCTAAAAATTGAGAGGATTTGCCGAGGTGCTCCCAACACTTAAACTCGATACAAAGACAACAAATTTATCTTCGCCTGCTTTATTTAATTCTATATATATAAGTTTCAAATTGTTGTGTTTCACTAAAGAACAATATCTATCATGCAAAAATCATGTAGGCAGTAGGCTTAAAAAAATAAGTGATGAGGTTATCATTCATTTGGTTTTATCATTGTTTAGGTGTCATTCAGTTGTCATGACTCATTATCATATAATTATCCATCTAGTATTAAGTTGTGGGATTATTTTAGTTGGAGAGGCATTGAACCAAACATAATACAGATTCAATAATGAGATATAATCTTTCAAACCAAACATGCTCTTAATATATTCGACTATTCGTTCACTCAGCCACTCATCAGAAGCAATGAAAAACTAACTATTTTTGCAGTTTAGTCAAGTACGATTGTCATGGGTCATAGTACAACGGAAGTGGTGTGGCTTCTACCAGAGTTAAGTGGACGATCTATCTGGTGAGGAAGGTCAGCTTCTAAGACATCTTCAACCTCAAACTCTCCAGCTACCATCTCTTTTCCATGTAGTGCGACCACTATCCTTGCAGATATTCAAAACACAAAGATTAAGAGCCTTTCACAAACAGAACACAATCACTAGTATATGACCTTAGCCACAACCTACTGAATTCAAGGGCAGCTACTCTTACCTGTTACATATACAGAACGTAAAAGAAGGCCTCCTATGAGTTTAAATCTTCCACTCTCGTCCTCAAGAACTAGATAGTCATCCGAGTGCACTAAATTGCTCAGTTGTACAAGTGTGATTGCTGACTAGTATTATACAGTCAATATTATGACCACATTAACTCCTTTGAACTCTCATCAAGTACGGAAGGTTTTAGCTTCATGTGCTTATACAGGGTCCCAACAATAATCCACTCCTTTGCTTGCTCCAGCCCTAGCACAGTACAGCCTGCAGGAAATAAGTGAAGTATATTTCAACCCATGAAAACTCAACATTTAGCCAAGCTCTCCTATATATTAAGGCTTAACCATACTTGTTAAAATGAGCTCAGACTCCCACGTTTGGATGAAACACCTAGGCTATTAATATATACTACTAGAATTATAGAAGTATTAAACTAGTAAGTATATGCTAAATCAATAGATGCCCAAACTTAATTGTATATATCAGGTTACTGAATCTCTTCAGTCCTCCAAAGATGAATCAGCCAAATTCGAGGTCAATCACCGCAACAAATCGCTTCTAAAAGCATGTGAATTTGCAGAAAATAAGAGGTGAAAATCAACAAAATTCAGCAACTTTAATAAAAGAGTCAGAAAAAAAAATCATACTTGGCAAATGGGATTTCCAGGAACGTAAATTCGGCTGTACTGTTGCCCTCTGTAAGTATCATTTCTATCAGAAAGAGTAATCCCCCAAATCGTAAGTAAGCAATGCGAAAAATAAAAGAAGGGTTAAAACATTAAAACAACGTTAATTTCATGGACACGTATGAAATTGAGCTGGTATGAAGGAAGAACACTGGCAAAAACTACCACGGAAAAGAGAAAGAAAGGACTTTTCTTCTCGGAAGCATTTTCGTAGTTCACTTCCATGGCGGGAAAATAGTGTGCGAAAGTAAAACGGCGGAAGCTTATAGGGGTAGAAGTGAAAGGACCCACCTTTAAATAACATATTCTTAAGTGGTCAAACTCTGAAAACGTAACATTTGTGGGGTGGACTGCAATTTTTGCCCCAAAGTGTGGTTTATTCCGTTTACTTTGACTGAGGAGAAACCTCTGCAGCTATGTAATTACTCCTAATTAGTGTGTGTGATTTACATTCCTGAATTTGTTCAAGTTCCATTTTTTTTCTTGCATTTGCTATTCGAAATGGATAATGATTCGCGTCTTCCGCAAACGAAGTACCAAAACTCGGCTGCCGATTCGCCGAGATCGTACACCGGCGATTTCAGTTTCGGAGAGAGCACGGATCGCCGATTCGCGTACTCCCGGCATCAGAGCGCCACCGTCAAGCCCCACACGCCGCAGCATCAGCTGACGCGTAGCGGTTCAAGCATTGATATTCCGCCTGGAAGTTATTTTCCGGATTATAGGTTTTCGAATTCCAAGGAAAAGGGTGATGCGTTTTCGTTTGTTCCGTTGATTTTGGGAGGATTGAGGTCTGGAAACAAGCAGATGAGGCGGTTGTTCGTGCTGATTTCGCTTAATGTCGCCTATTCTACTACTGAGTTGTTCCTTGGCCTCTTCTCTGGGCGTATCGGTATGAAAGTTCGGGATTAGTTTATTGTTTTTTATGTCAGCTGCTGAATATACGGACTTCATTTTGCTGTTACTAATGATTGATTTGTATTAAAATGTGAGAATTGGAAGTGTGAATTGATTTTGAGTCTTTCTCTTGTGGATATTTGAGCTTCTATTTGAATTATATCATGCGTTTGCAACTTATCTATCTTGGTATCGGCTCATTCCGTTTCTTGATGCATATATCTGCTGCATTACTATTAAATGAACTCGTAAACGAGTTTATAGAGCATGTGTCATATAGTCACAGAGAAGAGTATGAACCGTGTGTTATATATGAGATGAAGCTCCGTGAAGCTTAATTGGCTACACTGTTGTTGTTCATCCATAAGCTTTTAAGCTGATATGTGTCCTATATGTGGTTTTAGGCTTGGTATCAGATGCATTTCATTTGACTTTTGGCTGTGGCCTGTTGTCATTTTCATTGTTTGCAATGGCTGCTTCTCGACAAAATCCAGATCGCACTTACACATACGGGTAAGTGTTCTAGTATTTATGTTTACTCTTGCTTAACCTTTTCTGGATTAGAACTCAAGCTACAGCTAAGGGATTTTTCGTGACTCGTACTTTACTATTTATTTTTTATTGCTTGGTCCTACCACATGATCTCATGTGCTTAAATTATCCTAATATTCAAAGTTCTGATGAAGTTCATTATGTCAAAAT
Organism: Salvia hispanica; assembly: GCF_023119035.1. Taxonomy (NCBI): domain Eukaryota; kingdom Viridiplantae; phylum Streptophyta; class Magnoliopsida; order Lamiales; family Lamiaceae; genus Salvia; species Salvia hispanica. The sequence goes on from NC_062966.1 coordinate 12,412,053, forward strand.
TTACACAAATCCTGCAGGTACAAGAGACTAGAAGTTTTATCTGCTTTTACCAATGCTGTAAGTACCTTCCCTATTTGTTTCTAGGTTGATTATTGAAACTTTCTGGTGTTGTTTGGTGTCAGATTAATAATATCAACTGCAATTATTTTCTTGATCTTGTGTGTGCATCAGAGTTTCCTTCTCTTTTATTTTCTGCTCTGAATAGGCAATCTATCTCCCTCTTGCTTTCTTTTACACTCACTCACTCGCTTGTATGTTGCTTGTTTAGACAGCTATTTCTTTTATTTATGTCGTTCTCCTTAGCTGTGGAAGCACTTCACGCTTTCATACAAGATGAGTCCGAGCACAAGTAAGTTTGCATTTCATCATTATTTCTGGTATCCGAGTTTCTTCAGTTTACTGTAAACTTCATGCAACACATTGTGTTCTAGGGAATTATAAAATTTCCGTCACCTAATGCAAATAAACACTTGAGTCTATCCATTGCTTACCACATCATTCTATGTAAATTTACTTTTAAGATGAGAATTTCTCCTAACATAAAGTCTTGCATTGCGACGTTTTGGTTTTCCTCATCTGCATCTTTCAATAGTAATATAGTTTGTTGGGCTATATATTAATCATCATCCCCGATCTATATTATGTTCAGGCATTATTTGGTCATCTCAGCTGTCGCCAATTTGCTGGTAAACCTTATTGGTGTTTGGTTCTTCAGGAATTATGCCCGAATCAGTATTGGTGCGCTTCTTGCCCATGTTTGAGTTATTTTCTAACTTCCTCCATATATCCTGTGCTAAGTTTTAGTACAATTTTAGAGAACAAGTTTTTCTATCTCTGTGGAGGCCTAGCTTGCCTTTCTTTAGCAAACATTGGTTAACTGCTTAAAGCTACATGTCTTAATTGATGAGAACTAGAACAAATATTCATGTAGAAATGCTTCTGCTTGTTTTACTGATGTATGATGAGTACTATCGCTTATACAGTATGTGCAATTGTTTGAATTCATTATGCAGCATACAGAAAAGCTGAAGATATGAACTATCACTCCGTTTGCTTGCATGTTCTGGCTGATTCCATTCGCAGGTATGAGAAACCATGCATCTTTTCATTTCCTTATTTAGAAATAATTCTTTATTGTAGTAATGTCGTTAGATACTAAGCTTCCATACTTCATTTTTTTCCTCAGTGCAGGGTTGATCCTAGCATCCTGGATGCTTAGCCTTGGGTAATCTTCTTGCATTCTGCAGAAAATACTTGAATTCCATTCTTGCTCAATTTATCAATTTATACTTGAAATTTCTGCTGTAGGGTTGCCAATGCTGAAGTCTTGTGTTTGGGACTAGTCTCAGTGACAGTTTTTATGCTTGTCATGCCACTGTTCAAAGCCACAGGCGGTGTCCTCCTACAAATGGCACCACCTAGCATTCCCCCTTCAGCTTTGAGCAAATGCTGGAGACAGGTAAATTCTCATCATCATAGTCTACATCCTCTCAAGTAGTTATCCCAGAACACATCATCATGCAAACATCCTCTTGCCATTTTATTAGGTTAGTTCGCGTGAAGACATTACAGAGGTTAGTGAGGCTCGTTTCTGGGAGTTGGTGCCAGGGCATGTCATTGGCTCCATTTCACTACAGGTATTGTTTCTATTTATGTGCCTTGTACGACTGATCCACTGATCTTCTAGGATTATTGCTTGTATTTTTGTTGATTCTCTCAATGTTGGACTGACTGCGTACAGGTGAAGGAAGGAGTCGATGATCGACCTATACTCCAATATGTCCACAGTTTGTACCATGATATTGGCGTACAGGATTTGACAGTACAAATTGAGTGTACTTGCCATCAATGATTTCCAGTTGAAAACCAGTTTTGGTTATGCAAAGTTGAGGAGAACTGATAAAACTGAAAAGAACTATTGGCTTATTTAATGGTAGGAGCTACCACACTAGATCTACAATTGCTTTTTTTTCATGTTGGTTTGTAATTATCTGGAAATTTTGTAGATTCCAAATATACATACATTATGGATTATACATAGACATGAGGACTTTTATTGAAAGAATTTTCGTTTCATTAATTGAAGTTGTATCATTTGAAGGATTTAAGATGCAAAATGATTCTCATATCAAAATAAGTAACATCGCGAAGAATATAAAGACAGATGCACAAGAAGAAATCCAATGGAAGGTTATCATTTTCTTCGTCATCATCATCGATTCATCATTGAGAAATCTGGTATTTAGCAATTTACTCGCTATAACAAGGTTATTTGCCATGCTATTAACAAGACAAGAGTATTTCTCACGTATATCAGTCCCAGAAAATTCCATCCAGCTTGCTGCCATTTACAATAACATCTTGTGCTCACTAATATTTATTTATTAAATAACAGCCAAACTAGATATTTGTTTCATATCTTCACACAAAAGCTATTTGAGAGTGGAATGATGCTATTTTTTCCCAAGCTGACTGTTTAGGAACTCCAGCACTGAAAGGCGCTGCGCAAGCAAAAATGGTTCAGTCGTTAAGTTTAAGTGTAAGAGCCTTAAAATACAACCAAGAAGGAGGATTCATACCCGTTTTTCAAGGTCAACTTCTTCAGAACTCACTGCTAAAGATTCTAACAGTTTGATTCCCTCTTTGAAACCTGCAATTGCTGTGTCTTCATCGCCTAGATTTCTATCTACATCAGCAACTTTGGCAAGGGATACAGCAATGTCTATGACCTGATTGAAGAGAAATATCAAAACGAGAAGTAGATACAATGCATGAAGTATTGCATAGGTAGTAGATGATACAGAAAAAAATCGCACGACTATTTATCACCCTAGTAATGCTATATTGGTTTAATGAGAGAGTATACCAGTAGTTAAAGAGACAAGCACCAATAGAAAGACAACCCCAAACCGGTTTGTCTCAAGACTCTCAACACAAACAAACTTTTCACAATCCTGACCTTTTGAGTCTAATAACAATATCACTAATAATAAGTGAACGCCAAAATTCAAGCACCTTATAATATTAAGAAATTGCCAGGTCCATGAAATTGATTCAACTTTATGCTAACTACTAGCATAACTTAAGTATCAGATCCTCTGACCTACTATTCATCTTAAAGGAACAAATAATCACAATAAACGGAATCAGCAGTTTTATGTAGTCCCACCTGAGAAGGAACAGTTGAATTATTCTTGACTGCACTGCGACGAACATCCAGAGCCTGAAAATAGTAGGCCCTCGTTGCTTGTAAATCCCCTTCGTAGTATTTCAGATCTCCAATTTTATTTAGAGAGACAGAAAGTGTATGTATTATCTGCACATATGCAAAAAAAAGGTACAAGTTACATACTTACATATGCTACAGTTTAAAGAAAATGAAGTTTCAGGAAGCAACTCCCCAGGTTGAATAATTGTCTACCTCCAAATTATCCTTTGGCATTTTCTTAAGGAAATTTACACTCTCCTCGAAGTAAGAAACTGCAGAACTAGCATCACCAGTAGTTCGACTGAAATAAACAGTGTCATTCATAGATATGTTATACACAATTTTAAAGAAACTTCCAAAAAAGGCACAAAAAAAAGAAAAGATACTCCTATCTAAGGTTAATTTTAAAAGTGAGTACATACCAGCAATCACCTAGCATACCCAATACAGCACCTAGCTGAGAGCATAACTCAGGAGTATTTCCATTCTTTTGCAACTGCTCTCTAACATCTTCAGCACACACACCAAGCCTTGATTTGGCGCTTTCTATGTTATTGGCACGAAGAGCCTACACATATGTTAAAGTGACAATGTAAGGGAAAAACAACTACTATGAAGAAACACAAAAAATAACAATATCAATCATTCATGATGAAGGAACTCATAAACTCACCCTCATGGCCTGCTGCATCATAAAATCACCTCGTTCAAATGAGACATCCTCATATATTACTGTTTTCGTATCAGCTTCTTTTTCCTCCTTGTCGGTGTCAATCTGAGACCTCTTGATCCTAGCATGACCTTCAATGAAGCGATCAACAGTTTTCTGAAGATCAGGGTTGTCCTCAATCTTCTCAATGTCAGCACCACATAAAGGACAATCACTGAACCTTGATATGCATACTCTGGTTTCATAAAAAGAACTCATCAGCTTTTTTCCCTAAAGATGGTGAAACCAAACACTACCCTCAAAATAGAATTAAACAAGAGGTGTCTGGCCATATAGTGCTTACTTGCAGAACACATGGGAACAAGGCACGCATTTGCTGCATTGAAAGAGAAGTGCTTGGCAAACCATGCAGCTGAGAGGACCCAACTTAAATGTCTGAGAATCATATCCAAACGGGCATTTTGGTGAAATCACTGCATCTTGCTGCAACTTGTGATCACTTGCCGACTGTTGTTTACTCTGGTTTTCACTAGGCTTCTTTCCAGACGCATCATCAGGCCGAGAAGCCTTGTTAAAAGGGCATACAGGCGTCATCGTGATCTGCAACCAGGATGGGATCAAAATAATCTGAATTACACAGTATAGATCTCCAGATTCAAAACCTAAACACCAAGAAGAACAAGTTATAATCCAATATATACTCCTAAAACCTTTTCCTTAGTATATCGGGTTTTGATTGTTAGCTAGGTCCACACTAGAGTTTATGTCTTGTTGTATCAGAGCATCAAAGTGAGAATAGTGTAGGTATAACAGACAGGATCCATATTGGAACACAGATTTCACCTAACAAAATGGCCACATTTTCCGATAGAATGAATGGTAGCATGATCAATATCGCAATAACACACTTGCTAAATGTCCTACTCTTGCTAAAAAGGATAGCCATCAAATTTAAGATTTTGAGCAGGAAACGAAGAATAAATGTTTTTTTACATATAAAGCATCACAAATCAGGTAAATCAAAAACTAGCCAATAATATTAAAATTCCTAGCAAGAAATTAGGTCACGATCGAATGCAAAAAGCAAATTGATTCCGAAACTATGCAAGTAAGATATACAGCTAGGTATAGGCTTCAATTAATTCAGCTAAGAAGGTTGCAATCGCCACGCACCTAAATTCTTCAATTTTACTCAAATTCCCTCCGTTTTCCAGATTTTTCTGTGCTTCTTTGTTATCAGATAGATATACCAGTATATTTTCTGAACCAAAATGCAAAAACACTCAGTCACCAGAATCCAAGAGAGAGAAAAAAAATGTAATGGGAATTTTAAAGGATGAGGTGAAGAAAATTCAAGAAAATATCTTTTTCCTGTTACACATCGTCGTTTTCATCTTATTTTTCTCGGTCTAATAATTCATGAAATAATTGAGCTTATCCAATCCAAGTTAGAGTTATTGGGCTTATTCAGTCAGACCCACATTATTTACTCAAACCAACTTGAAAATGTGATCACGCAACTTTGGCCCAACTCTATTAAGGCAAATTGCAAAAAAAATCATTTAGTTTAGTCTAAATTTTTATTAATCCTGCCACTTAAATATATTGTAACTTACATTTTACTTAATTTTCACATAATTTCAGATTTGAGGAAAATTATGTACTCCCTCCGTCCCTCTGTAGTAGAGAGGTTTCATTTTGAGCACTCGTTTTGGAAAAATTATAGTGAAGAAAGAGTAAAATAAGAGAGAGAATAATATACATAAAAGTCTTCTCTATATTATTCTTTCTCTTAGTTTACTTATTATCTAATTTAACTATTTATTATTATTTTTCTAAAACTAGTGCTGAAAATGAAACGACTCTACTGCAGAGAGACGGAGGGAGTACTTGGTATACAAAAAATACTATGTGGGCAAAATGTTCGGCTACTTAAATATCGTTGTTTAATACATTTAGTCATCATATCTTTAATTTTTACATAGGTACGCGACACGTCAATAAATTCAAATTCATAATATGTCGCTATGGGAATATTATGAAACATATATCAAAGTTATAATTCATCCTTTTTTTAAGTCTCGAGATTGCCAGAATTTGACCAAAAATCAAAATATGTACTAACACACAAAATTAAAAAATCACACGTTAGGATGTGGGTGGGTGTTCGTACGTAATAAATGAAGTAAATTGTTATGTGTGCGAATCGATTCTTGATCAATTGTGGCATGTGTAATCTATACTAATATAAAAGGCGAGTTTTGGACTTATTTTAAAATATTCATAAGTTGTGGGATGAATTTAGATATTTATAAATTTTAAGAGATAGGATTAAAATGGAGGTTACAAATCTTTATGATTATAAGTTATTGAAAATAATAAATGTAAACATAATATAAAAATAGTGGCATGTTTAATTTTTTTAATATATTTATAACATGAGAATTATAACTCTACATAGTAGTATTAATTATTAATATGGCTCCATATACGGCTTTTCATACATGCCCTCTTATAATCATAAAAATTTATAACCTTCATTTTAATCTTATTTCTTAAAATTATAAATATCTATTCATCCCACTAAAGAAAGTAACGTAAAGGTAATAAAAATGGCATTTAAACAAATCAATCAATTTTCAATGTAAATTTAAGGCAGTCAATCATGTTATAATTCCATCAATTTATGATTGTTTCTTCATACTTTTTATCTATAAATACGTATCATTGGTTAGATAAAATTCATTCCTCTTTATCTTTTCTCATTGCATCACGAATTCTCTGCAAAAAGATATTTTTACTTCCAATATGATTATTACTCTTTATCGATAGTAGTACATTCCTCTTTATTATTATTATTATTATTATTATTATTATTATTATTATTATTATTATTATTATTTGTTTACTAAATTGTCTCAGCTTTTATTTTGTTGATGCCATTGGTGTTATCATTGACCCTGGCAAGGTTATTATATAATCTAATTTTCGGCTCATTGAGATTAAAATTGTGATTCGCAGTGAGTGTTGATCGTCATTTTGTTTTTATTTTCTACTCCAATTTAACGTTTAAGACATTTGAATATATCAAGCTGATTGATAATGTAGTTGAGGAGACACTATTTGGCATTTTTAAATATTACTCTCAACTATAATATTGTTATTTGTTTTTTTAACATTGTTGCTATTCTATTTTTTTAGATATTATTGGTGCAATTGTTGACCCTAGCAAGATTATTAAACGTGATAATTGTTGATTTATGGTGAGTGTTGACTCATTTTTTTTCAACATTGTTTTGTTTTTGTTGATTCGTCTAAAGTTGTGTCAATATAGTTTGTGTATATTATTTTGCAGAATATCAGCATATTGGTGATGCTTCATGGATAAGTTCTTATTGTTCCTATTGGGATGCATTTTTTTGGCATGAAGAACCGTTGGGGAAATCATCTAAAACCAAAAAACCAAAATTTTCAAATTGTTGTATGAGTGGAATATTAAGCTTCCTATGATGTATGCTCCTCATGTTGTCTTTCAAGATTTAATATTCTATAATAATTTTTAATGTTTTTATTATTTAAAAAATATTATATTTCATATAGTTGAGTTCACCTCGATGGAAGATTGGATTGATAATAGGTTGAACACCGGTCAATCACTATATGTGTACAATTGCATAGTCAATAAACTCTTTTATGTTGTATCACTATTTAATTTTTATTTCATAAATATTATATATTTTATAAAGTTGTATACTTTTATTTGGGATCTATAAACCATGTATAATTTTATATTTTCTCATTTCATTTATTTAATTGACTATTTAATATAAAATTCAATGGGTCGTGCAACGCACGGGGTTGATACTAGTAATACAATTAAGGACGTCTTTGATTACATTGCATAATTCAATTTTACAGTATCTTGACTCACCACCTCGGGTATATACTCTCTTCGTCTATAAAATATTGTCAAGTTTGATTCAGTGTGGAATTTAAGAAATGTGAAGAAAAGTGGGTTGAAAAAGTTAGTGGAATGAGAGTCCCGCATTTATATAGTACTCCTGCCGTCCCACAATACTTTAATTACTTTTTCTCTCTACATCTCTCTTACTTTCCAATTTTGCATTAAAACTCGTGCTGAGCTCAAAGTGCATTTTTCTTTGTGGACGGGGGGAGTATTAGTTTATAATAGAAGGTGAGGGTAAAGAGTTAGTGGAAAATGAGGTCCATTTAAAAAAAAAAAAAAAAAAAAAAAAGTGGACAACTTTTAAGGGCGGAGGGAGAATAATTTCTTTATATTATTTGTGTAGAGATGGTGGTGTAAAAGTTGAAAGTTTTAACAAGTAGATCACCCTGATGCGATCATGTGAGCATGTCCAATTTTTCTTTCTATATTTGCAAGTTGAGTAGTTGGGTGGTTGTATAAAAATTATGACAGCTTGAAGATAAAGAACAAGAGTTGGAGTTGACTAAATGATCTACCAAATCAAAACAAATGCACATCCAAGATTAATCATAGTAGATGTTCTTAATCAAACAAACTAAAAAATTGGCTCAATAATATTTGTTCAGATGTAGAAGACAACGGGAGGTTGGGCCTGATCCGGTTCATCGTCCTGATGCAAACCCAGTTTAACCTCAGCAGTGGCGCAGAAGGTGTGGATGCGAAAAGTGCAGCCGGCCTGACCACAGAGATAGGACCAATGCTTAGAGCTCAGCTCTGTTGTGCAAATCTTGCAGAGTTGAGGGGTGGAGTCTTTTTCTTGTGTTGTTTGGTAACTGATGCATATCTCGTGTTCATGGCTCTGGTGCTTCACCTTTGGCGGGAGATAGGCGCATGGCACGTGCAGATCGACCTCACAGAGGGCGCAGCAGTAGGAGAAGGTGCTGCCGGCCACACCACAGCCGTTGCACAAGAAGGAGCTGCTGCAGTATGTGGGATTAGGCATCAGGATGAGAGGGTGCTGCTTGTGGGATGGGTGCTTCACAAATCTGTTTGCATTTCCACAGTGCTCGTGGAGGAAGAACTTGCAGCTCCAGCAGGCGAAAATCGAGTCATGGCAGAGGCGGTGGCAGCCATGGCAGTGGAGCTGCTGCCCTGGTTGGACTTTGTTTAGGGTCAAGGTGTGCTGGTGGCTGAAATGCTTGTACTCCATCTCTCTCTCTCCCCTCTCTCTCTCTCCAGTTTATATAACCAGTTGAGGAGTTGGATCAGTCAAGGTTTTGATGCAGATTGAAGATTGGAGTTTGGTGGTGACAGCTTGATTGATAATGGGCCTAGCTGTTTATACATAACAAAATCTTATTGTAGAATCTTGGCATTGACTTTAAGAGAGATTCACAAAACAATGTCCCAACATGTGTAGTTAGTTGACTTTGATCCTGGAGTATTAGACTAGGCATCAGAGTCAACCAAGTTTGTAGATCATGGATGAATAGAAGCATACTAGAGAAAATGGAGCCTGTTTTGGCATCATATACAACAAAAAGATCCTGTCTTTCCTCATATCCCATCTTAGATGCTGAGCATCTAGGAATATAATTTTACGATAATCGATGGCGGCCTAGCACATTGGCCAGCAGAAGCTACAGCCTTTAAAAAATCTCAACATATTTTATGCTGGCCAGCCTAAAATAAGGACTTGGTTGTTGCTTGTTTCGGAGTCTCTTGATTCCATCGATATAGGCTTGCCAAATGGTTGTTTTGTTGACATTATAATCATAACTTAATCCTTCCAAAATTTAGATGAAAACATATATAAAAATTGAAAGCTGCTTCTGTTTTCACAGCAACCTTCTCTCATTTCAGCTTCTGCAAGGTTGAGGTTCAGATTCAGTCAAAAATGGATCAACCAACAACGATGTTGAAACATTTTAGTCACGAACATCCACTGAAATATATTGAGTCGAGTGCTGATGGAGGTTGTGTCTGCTCAGCCTGCAAACTTGCTATAATGCCAAGAAATTTCTTCTATCAGTGCAAGCTTTGCGGATTCTCCCTTCACAAGGTCTGCTACAGCATGCCTAAAAAGGTCATGCACCCTGCTGATCCAAATCACTGGCTCAAGCTCTCAACCCCGTCTACTGTCCTAGAAAAACCAGACGAGTGTGAGGCGTGTGGGAGGCACATTGCAGGATATTACTACAGCTGCACCGAGTGTCCCCTTTCCTATCACATGCTGTGTGTGGCAATGCCTCTCTCGGTCAAAATCATGTCGTCCCATCCTCACGTGCTTAAGCTAGAGTTCAGACCTGTCTATGATTTCAAGTGTGATGTGTGTGACATGCCTAGATTCAATGGATGGCATTACCATTGTAGAATGTGTGAGTTCGATGCGCATGTTTCATGTGCTGTTAAAGGGGCTCAGCCACTATTGAAGGATGACGGAACGAATGGGTCAAAATCCCACCAACATGAACTGATGGAGCTGCTCTCGGAGCAGATGAAGCATGTTGAGGTGAAGAATGCGAACAATCTTGATCTTGATCGTGATCATCATCTTCAGTCTCTCGATCAGTTGAGTGCAATTTCTGAAGTTTTCACTTTGCCAAGCTGTCAGTTTAGTGATGCTTGTTTCTCCCTTGATGTATCAAAGCCTATTCCTATTGAGAGAAACAAAAATGAATGGAGTGAGTGTGATTCTAAGCAAAATAATGAAAAGCTTCAACTTCTCAAAAGGCAGAGTTTCAGTTTTGGCATGAAGGACTTGAAGAGGGAGGTGACTCTAGCGCCCTCCACCGGCATCTGCACTCCTGTATGGGATGAAATGGGACGAGAAAATGAAAACAGAAACGCGAATGCAGCTAATAACATAATGCTGTTTAAGGATCAGGCTAAAGAAACAGAAACTGTAAGAACTTCTCTACCTTTCTTTTTTGCCTACAATATTTGGTCTTGTGTGTGTAGAAGGCTGATCTTTCGAGTTTTTTAGGTGAATCTGAGACGTCCATTTTGGTCGAAACTTCTCACGTGTTTCTGATGCATTCAGAGGTTGGAAGATGCTGCAGTCTTGACAGATCTGAGATATGAAACTGAAATAAGGAAATAGTCTTTTAGTCCACAAACAGTAGGAAAAACTTTGTAGTTTGATCCTAATCTATTTTATATAAAACTTACTTCATAATGTAAGTTCTTTTTTTATGTATCGAGAAAATTTCTGCATAAAAAGTAAACGATTTCTTTTGCACACCGGACTAACAGAATACAGAGGTCTCGAACCATGACTCATTGAAGGCATAGCTGAGATCATCAGGCCTACAGTTTTGAATTTAATAGTCATGTTGTTTATTTTAATTTTGTATTTTTAAATCTTCTGTTGTCAGAAGTATGAATATTCTGCGGTAGTTAGATAAGATCAACTAACTCTGGATTCATCACATTGAATCCTCAGATTGGTTTGGACATTGACAGAAATTATTTTATTGGCCAAAGAGACAAACAAGTAATTTTCTTTGGCCAGCTGATGTGAAGCCAAGTCTGCAGACCAGCTTTACGCGTTTTTCACTCTGTCCCATTCATGATATGAGTCCATATTCTGTGAGTCCGGCTTTGATATAAGTTCGACAAAACGTTGTGTATGTCCATTTTTTATACCAAGACCTACAAGAGATGGACATAATTGAAGCACAACCAGAATTTAACCATTTCAGCCACCAACACTCTCTCAAACTGGTTTCTTATCAAAATTCAAACCCTGAAAAAATCTCATGTGCTGCGTGTTTGAAGGAAGCTGAGGGATGGAGTTACATCTGCCAAACCTGCAACTACTGTCTCCACAAAGCTTGCTCGAAACTGCCTCAGAAACTATATCATGGTTCTGACAGAAAGCATGCGCTGATTCTGCTTGCCTCGCCTGCCTATGAAGATGGAAAGTTCATGTGCAACGCGTGTGGCGCCTCTGGTGCTGCCTTCTGCTATCACTGTGATAAGTGCCAGCTAGACCTACACCCCGTCTGCGCCTTTATGTATCCATCCTTGCTGTCTAAGGCTCATGACCACGCCCTCCATCTCTGCTATGAACCTCCTTATGAGAACAAAGTTTTCAGCTGCGATATTTGTGAAAAGCCGGGTTCAGATCATTGGCTCTACCGCTGTGGAGAGTGTGAATTTGATGTTCATTTGAAATGTGGGAAAGAGACACAAGACCATGCTTCTATGTAAAATGATCATAAGACCAAAATAAGCTTGAATTTGTGATATTCTCATATTATTAAGCCTTCTTATATTTGATGTTTTCCTGTACTCATCTTAAATTGATTTTTCCAACTTAATCAGTCGCCTATTATCAACTTATGTTCAACAAGCACATCGATTCAGTGATATATAAGGGCATTATCAGTAAGTGAAGAGAGTGAAAGTTGATGTTCATTTGAAATGTGCAAAAGCCACTCAAGAGCCCTATTAATCCTCAAGTTGGATTAATATATTACTCTATTAAAGATGATATTATAGACCAAAGTAAGTTTGAAAATCAGATTCTCTGAATAAGATTGAGAATCAAACTAAGCCCGTGATTATGTGTAAGCCTACATAAGTTATGAAAATGATCTTCTCAAGAAAACTGACATCCCAGTTTGCTATTGGATAGTTATGATTGTCTTCTTAGGTTTCTTAGGTGGTGTTCGGTTTCCAAGATAAAATAGTAGTACCAAGATATTATAATCTAAGGTGGCGTTCGGTTACCATGACTAATTATCATGAGACTATCCATCTAGGATTAAATTGTAGGATTATTTTAGTTGGAGGGGGAGGCTATGACTAATTATCATGGGACTATCCATCTAGGATTAAGTTGAGATGGTCAATCTTATGAACCAAACATGATACATATTTAATCATGAGATTTAGTCTTGCCAACCGAACACCCCCTAAGATTGAGTTGTGAGATTATTTTAGTCATAGGGGGTTAGCTATGACTAATAATTATCTCATGATTATCCATCTAGGATTGAGTTGTGGGTTTGAATGTCTTGAACCAAACACACTACAAATTTAATCTTAGAACCCTCATAGAACACTTTGATAGGAGAATTGCACATTGAGAAGATGTTTGATGTCACTTCTCAAAGACGGAAATCCAGCTTCCTTTGTAGTAGGAAGATATCAACTCATGGTTACAGAAACATCAAGATCCGGCCACGAAATCATTACTACAAATTTAATTAAATTCATGGAGTAATGGTAGTATAGTAAGCTCAACGTCTCATGCACGGCACCAACAATGAAAACGATGAGTGACAGCCATAGTATGTATATGTATCCAAAAACAACCTTTTAAATACTCACAAGATCACATCAATGTCTATTTCGATCATTGAAAACTCAGCCACCTAAAATGTTGTTTAAAGAAAGATCCATCTACAAACGACATACATCCTTGGCTGACTTTGAGGATGCCTTGGAAACATGTTCACATTCTATTAGTAAATCCCAAACCTGGACTTAATATAAGTGGATCAACAGCAGCATCATTTGCAACAAGAAGCAAATGGGCAAGATTGAGGCTGAACCTCATCTCACTCACTTCAGCCACCCTCATCCCTTAAACCTCAAATCCATCAACATCTCCGATCCAAACACAACCAAATGCTCGGCCTGCCAGAAACCGGCCTCGGGCCTCGTCTACAGCTGCGACTCCTGCAGCTACACCCTTCACAAAATCTGCTCCGAGATGCCCGAGAAACTCAACCACAAGGCTGACCCCAAGCACAGCCTGACCCTGCTCCCGGCCCCCGCCTACTCTACGGGATCCTTCCACTGCAACGCGTGTGGCGTAACTGGCACGAGCTTCTGCTATCACTGCGCAGAGTGCGAGCTCGACTTGCATCCGGCGTGCGCGTTCACGCGCTCCTCGGTGAAGGGAGGAGCACATCAGCACCCCCTCCAGCTCTGCTTCGAGCCTCCCTATCCAGAAAAGGCCTTCGTGTGCGACGTCTGCGGCGCATCCGGGTCGAACCACTGGCTGTACCGGTGCGAGGAGTGTGGGTTCGACGCGCACCTCAAGTGTGGGAGAGCGGATAAGGTGCGACAGCCTAAGAAGGATCATCAAAGGCCGGCACAGCAGTATTCTAGTTCGAGAAGTGTGAGCAGCCAACAAGGTCCAGCAGCGATGTATGATCAGCTGCAGAGATATAATACAGCGCCGCCAGTGGTATATTACGTGCAGCAGCCGACGAGGAGGAACGACACCGTGCACAGCGTTGTCAACAGTGTGATTGAAGGTTTAATTGAAGGAGGGGCTAATCAGTTAGGGCAGGCTTTGATACAAGGTGCAATGGGTAATTGAGTATTACTCTATCTCTATTCACGTCGCTTGTTTTTTGCATGTTTCTTTCTTACAGACTATTTATGTATAATTTCGAATCAATCACCAACCTTTCCTTGTTTATTTTTTTTATTTTTAATGATATGTTTATATGTTTGTTATAATGTGAACTTCATTAGCATGAGAATTATTTGTATACCAAAGTGATTGGCATATAAATTTAGTTTGTAGTATATAATTTTTTTATTTTTACTGATTTTTGTATTTTAACTGAATTGGTAATATTGATTTATTTAGAATACTTAATAAATTAATTAAAATAAGAATTTAATAGAAAATAAGAATTTAATAGAAAATAAAAATTTGAGATCCATGAATAGTTATGGGGATGAATAATATGTTATGAATATTGTTTCTAAAGTAATGAATGAGGTAAAAAAATGTTATAGATGTAAAGAATACGAACAAATAAAGTATGGGAAAAAGATTCACAAATCATCCAATACAAATAGAAATAGTCTTATGAGTGAACTCTTTAGGGTTTAGGGACTCGTTTGATAAAAAAGATGAGATATTAGAAGATAAGTAAAATAAGATAAGAAATGCATGCTTTATGTCAAGATATGCAAAGATATAATTTATTTTGGTTGATGTTTGATTGAAAAGAAATTATCTATTTTTGTAAAGTATATTATATAACATGGCTTAACTTGATAAATTGGTAGGTTAAATAAACATGGTTAAAGTTATAATTTTGGTAAGATTGGTTAGGGCCCTTGTCTTATATTGGGCTTTGAGTTAAGTTTATCTATGATATCAAACCATTAGAAATGTCTATATACAATTCTCTATCTTGGTATTACTAACTTATCAAACACGCTTTGAGTATTAAGTAAACTCGCGATTCTTGATATAATTTAGTTCAATTATCTACAATTCCCTCTGATTTAAAGATCTTCCAGTGTACAAATGATTAAAACTTCATTTGAATTTAATCTCTAACCAAATTAATCCACGGCTATAAAAGGTATGTTGATAGCTAGAAAAAAAGTGGGTGCTATTTAAACATTTTCTCATGTTTGATATCACAATTAGGCTATCTCTTTAGGAAGGCACGAACCAAACCCAATAATCACACCCTTTCTAGTTTCTAGTTACATTTTCAAACAAAATTGACCGAAATATATCAGCATCGTTTCCTGCATCCAAGTAACTCCACCACTTTGCCTCATCTTCATTCTTCAAATTTGGGCTTCAAGATCACACGTGAAGCCCAAATTCGTAAAGTTGGACTTCAGCGTTATCGGAAAAGAAGAGAGATCGGCAATGGACATATTGTTAATTAACTAGTATTTCAGTTGTTATAATTGCAATAAGATAAATTTGAATATACATACTTATTAAATATATGAACTAGTATAATTTAAAACACAAGATATTATTAATATAATTAAATCTAAAAATATACTTTAACTGAGTAGGAGTATTAAATAAAAATTCAAATTACATAAAAAAATTACTCCTAATTTTCTACTTAATTCAAGTGAGTCTAAGCTAGGTTTAGTCCAAATTTATAGAAATAAACACATTCCAGTCGAGCTTGCTTTATTCATGGATTAGGCAAAGTCGCATCTCAAATTAAACTGCCCAGCTTAAGATAGGCCGAATCGAATTGGATCCAACCCGATTGACAATTCAACTGAATCCAAAGTACTAACCCAGTTAACGGCATGTGACTATATGGAGTATATTGAAAGTAAATCATTTTTTGAAGTTGGTGTTCTTCTTAAATTGTGTAGTTGCACGAATAAATAACAAGTTGTCACATTACACAAATAAATATAAAAATTAGTATTTCATAATTTGCATTAGTTGACATATTTATGATAAATGTGC
>NC_062966.1:12428191-12527936 GCF_023119035.1 Salvia hispanica
GGTTTAGTCCAAATTTATAGAAATAAACACATTCCAGTCGAGCTTGCTTTATTCATGGATTAGGCAAAGTCGCATCTCAAATTAAACTGCCCAGCTTAAGATAGGCCGAATCGAATTGGATCCAACCCGATTGACAATTCAACTGAATCCAAAGTACTAACCCAGTTAACGGCATGTGACTATATGGAGTATATTGAAAGTAAATCATTTTTTGAAGTTGGTGTTCTTCTTAAATTGTGTAGTTGCACGAATAAATAACAAGTTGTCACATTACACAAATAAATATAAAAATTAGTATTTCATAATTTGCATTAGTTGACATATTTATGATAAATGTGCTACCGGAATGGGCTTGCTGACAAATTTTTATCAATTTAAGAATCTTAAAAATAAATTTTGCAATTAAAAATCCAACATAGATACCTACTCCATAATTTAGAAGTTACCATCAAATTGACTAAGATGCTCATTCGGCCATTCCCAACGAGGCAATGAATATAAACATTCAATCAATTCACTTTCTATATACTCCCTCCTTTCCGCAATAGTGAAGATATTTCTTTTCTGTGCACGATTTTAAAAAAAATTGTGTTAAGTGAGCTAATTAGTAAATGAATAATAAAGTAGGAAATGAAAATGATAAAGAGACGAAGAGATAATGTAAGAAAGAGCTAAAAGTAAGTGAGAATAAATGTGTTACTCGTACTAAAACGAGAAATGATTCCATTAATATGGGACAGAGGAAGTAATATTTTGGTGAATATCATTATAATAATAAAAATAATAGTAATAATTCACCATATGGCAAGACATTGCATTAGAAAAATAATTTCATATAATTACATGCCAGTTGCTCAATTCTGTGTGTCGCACGCGCCCCCGGAAAACACACAGTAGTCCACGCTGTCATCATCCGTACTTGTCTCTCAATTGCGGTGGAGCCCACGTCTCTCCGACACGTGCCTCACCAGCTCTCGCACGTGCCACCAACAAGAAATCCTATTAGGAGTATTTCCCTTTTGATTCTCATACAAGTATATCCTCATGTGTGTGGTGCAGTGTGTGTGACTGTGTGTGGTGCAACAAATTAAAGTTAGAGAGAGAAAACACCCAATACAATTATACATAAAACACATTTTCTTGGAGGCCATGTTTTCTTTGTGATCTCTCTCTATAAGTTTGGCCTTTCAACTGCCCTCTTTTATCCCATTATTATTTCCTTCTCATCTCATGCTTGTGTGTGTGTGTGTGTGTGTGTGCAGACAGACAATATCCTCAGAGCTTAGTCTTATCACTAAATTATGAGGATCCGAAAGCGTTTGGCGCTGTGTGATTCCATCCCTACACAACCTCTCTCACTCTCAGATCTCCACCTCCCACGATCACAGCCGCCGTGTGATCTCAAAACTGAAGAAAAAATGAAACAAAAGGTCAAATCTTCCACCAAATTTACAAGTTTCTCTTGTTATTATTGCCTATGATTAGAGTTTCTGGTTTATTTAATTACACGATTATTGTGTGCAGGAGTTTGGAGATGATGATCGTATGAATACTAGTAATAATGATATCAGGTATTTGTGGAAAGTAAAAAGTGAATGAATTGAAATTATTTATTGATGCTAACTTCTTTCAATGTATATTCATATACTCAATTGAAACAGATTAAGATGAATTCTTGCAGCTTGTTAAAAGTGTAGGAAGGCTAGAGAGAGAAAGATACTACTAAAAGTGGGAGAAAAAAAATCACATTTTTATATGGTGTCATTGTATCAACTTTGGCTACCTTCCGTCTAATCTGAAATTAAAGAAGTTAGAAAAAAGTATCATGATAGTATTATTTTTATTTGACTATTTCTTATCTTTGTTGGATAAAAAACAATACATACACCACCCATGTGGTGCATGTTAGCATGGGATAATATACTACACACATATATATATATGGTCCCCTCCCCAGCTTGTATATATTCTTCCGTGCACACATAATTTTCCATGCTAGCTACTTGCACTAATGCTGGTATTTATTATTTCTTGCTAATTCCAACTTTTTTCTCATCTAAGGAAAATAGTTAGCATCGTCTGTCATGGAGAAGAAGATTCCAACACAAATATGCAGCCATCATCTTCTTCTCTTCAAGGTTAGGTGTGTGTACCTTAATATTAGTAATTGATATTGTTGTCCATATATAAATTTAGGTGATAAGACTATAAATTGGTGATTATATTGGTAATAAATTGTAGGTAGGTGTTGTGTTGAAAGCTATAAATTGGTGCCATTAAAGAAGAGGATAGGGATTTTCGAGAGAAATCCGAGCGAGGAAGGCGCGGCTGCAAAGATGAAGTCGAAAATGAACAAGAAATATGGCGATGCTCGGAAAGAAAAAGGGAAGAAGAGCAAGAGGGGTAATGTGATCATGGAAGGGTCTCGGTGCAGCCGCGTAAACGGGCGCGGGTGGCGGTGCTGCCAAGCCACGCTGGTGGGATACTCCCTTTGTGAGCATCACTTGGGGAAAGGGAGGTTGAGGAGCACGGTTGGTGTTGTCAAAGCTAGATCCATCAGCAGTTTGCTTCGCCAAATTTGATGCCTATAATGTGTAATAGTAATATTAAGTTAAACCTAATTATTTAATGTTGGATCACTGTATGTCTGCTATTATATGATTGGAACGTCTACTAATTATAAGGACGAGCTTGAAGTCGTGTTAGGTGGACACTTGAATTTTTTTCAAGGCCAAAATAAGAGGAAATAACAATGTAGGAGTATTCAATTTTATATGTCGATTTGTTAATTTGTATACCATTAATGAAGTAATTTACGTCAGCTACAAGCAAAGAAAACCAATGTTGGGTAAAGGTCAGTCATCACTACCAGAAATTACTAATCCATTTCTAAATATTAACTGCCTATTTCAAACCCATAAATATTAGAATTAGATTTGGAAAATAGATTGGGCCTCAACTCGGCCCACCTTACACTTAAGCGAGAGTGTGGTCCATAAATAATGACCAATATATAACCAGAAATGGAAAACCCAACTAATAGTTTAAAGCCGCTATAAACCCTGAAATGGCAAAAGTGGGATCCAATCCCAATTATTTTTATTTCTTAGAGCGAACTACATTTTTGGGACTAAATTTTGGATTGATATTAAATATGGTATTCAAATTTTAAAAATATCAACTCAAGTCCATACAATTTGATCACTTAATATTTGCTAGAGAGACTTTTGCAACTTTTGAAAAAAAAATTGTCCAAACTACCTTCCAGCCCTTAATGGCCATTTTAGTCTATTTGTAATGAAAGAGAAAATTTAAATTTTATTCAATTATATTTTGAATTTTTAAATAAACTAAAATGCCCCATAAAAACTGAAGGGTATTTTATATCAATAAAAGTCTAAAAAGTCCAAAAGTACCTCCAGTAATATTATACTATCAAAGTTCATGATCATGCATGTGGTGATATTTTTAAAAAAAAAAGAACGAATACACCAATCTAAATTTTAGATATAAAAAATGTAGTTCACTCTTATGTTTGTTACAAGCTTGCTTCATAGCTTCTTATGTTTTTTGAATTATTTTCTCATAGAGCATTCATATCCGTGCTCTTAGCTAAGAGCATTAAAGTAGGCTCAGACCCACTTTTACTCCTTTTTTTTAGCTAAGAGTACAACACCCACATCCGTGCTCTTAGCTAAGGACAAGCTCAAGGGTCCCACCATTCTATTATTCAATTTAAATAAATATATTTCAACAATATTAAAATGCATTAAAAATACCCGAAATACTATTACAAATTACAAAATAATAAAAAATTACATAATTAAAATCCTAAAAATTAAAAATTACATAATTAAAATCCTAAAAATTAAAAATTACCCAATAAAAATCCTAAAAATTAAAAATTACACAATTAAAATCAATAAAATTAAAAAGACGCACTACTCGTTGCCGAATTTCACCCAAATGTGATTGATTAGATCTTTTTGTAGCTCAGTGTGGGCTCTTGTATCGCGCATTGTGTGTCTTCTTTCGATCCTCTCGTTCACCGTCGTATGCACACCTTGGCGTGGGGGAGACCTCTGTTGGGGATAATCGCACAGCGGAAATTGCAAATTAAATAAATCCACAAAAGAATCTATTTAGGTGATTATGTGGGTCGATTCAATTTCATGCTTGAACATATAGAGACATATTATTGCGCAATTAATCACATAATTTAAATTAAATTATGACGTTGAACACTTACAACAATGATTCTCCAAAGAATCGAAGTGGCTTGCTACTTCTCCACGTGTAGATCTTGAAGCTTGATTGTGAATGCAAGACCAAAGATCTTCTAGCCTATGACCCTTAACTCTATAGATCTAAATTCCTTGTGGGAGGAATCTCTTAGAAATTATAAGGAACTTGAAGGAGAAGACAAGAAAAACCAATTGCACACACTATGCAAATTTCGAAATCTCCTATTAGTGAGGAGCTCGAAAATTGCAAGCTTGGAGGCTAGGTTTAGGTTTTGTGTAATGTATATTTGTCTCCTCTCCTTACATCCTTATTTATAGAGTTTATGATGGGCTAGGTTAGGGATCTATGGGGCTTGGATTGGGCCTCCCCAATTGGACCTTCTTTACTAATTATTGAAATAAAATTAAGACATCGTCTTAAGGATACAACAAAACGGTCTATCTAGAATTTAATGCTTACCAAGGGTCCTGTCATTCTCAAGGTAAAGACGTTTGGAGGACACCGCAACCCTTTTACGTAGGGGAGCCAAAGCCTTTTAGGTTTGGAAAAGTTTTACTTCTAAAAGGTACCGGGGGGGCCAACGGATGACTTTCCACGACCCAGCCTTCAATGTAGAAGACTTAGACTGATTTTACTTTCCGGCGCTTTAATTATATAATTTAATATATAATTAAATACGGTCAATACCCATTAAAGTAAAATACACAGTATGAAGAAAATATTTATTATTCTCATTAAATGAAGAATGTTTACAATATACAAGCAATTTATCAAATTCAAAATAAACTCGAAAAATGCTTTTTAGTATATATGTTCCAACAACCTCGCGGTTGAGCTTCCGGCTTCATCCTCGTCATAAAAGTTTGCCGCCATCAGTCCTTCGTCATCTATAATCATGTTGTGCAAGATAATACACGTGTACATGATGTCGGTGATATTCTTAACGTACCAAAGCCGAGAAAGGGACTTCACAATGTTGAATTGGCCTTGAAGGACACCAAAAGCTCTTTCGACGTCTTTCCGAGCAGACTCTTGACGCTGCGCAAAAAGAATCCGTCTTTGCTCTTGTGGATTGCTGAACGACTTCACGAAAGTCGACCACCTTGGGTAGATACCATCGGCGAGATAGTAACCCATGTGGTATGCATTTCCGTTGACGGTGAAGTCGATCGCCGGTGCTACACCATTCAAAACATCATCGAAGAGTGGTGAAGAATGTAACACGTTTAAGTCGTTGTTGGATCCGGAAACACCGAAATATGCATGCCAAATCCATTGGCGGAAGTCGGCAACCGCTTCAAGGATAAGCGTTGGGCCGCCACCTATGTGGTCGCTTAAGTGTTGCCCCCTCCAAGCAGTCGGGCAATTCTTCCACTTCCAATGCATGCAGTCAATGCTGCCTAGCATACCGGGAAAACCGTGGACTGTTTTGTGAAGACGAAGCAACCGTTGACAATCGTCGGTGGTGGGTGCCCGAAGGAATTCCTTGCCGAAAGCAGAACGAACGCCGTCGCAAAAATTCTTGAGGCATAGGATTCCAATTGACTCACCGACATGCAAATACTCGTCGAAGAGGTCAGCCGTTTGCCCAGTAACAAGTTGTCGGATGGCACAAGTACACTTTTGCAACGCCGTGAGACTTGCCAACCGGTTGCGTCTGCACCTTCTTGAAAGTATTCAACGCGGGTGGACAATGTGTTGACAATACGCATAAACAACCGTTTTGACATGCGAAAACTAAGCGCCGAAAGTAATCTTCTGGATACCGCGGCTGGTCGGAAAAATAGTCGGCAACGAGCCTTTCATGGGCTCCCTCTCGATCACGAGGGATGTAGCGACGTTTTGCTCTAGTTGGTTGAGGAGGAGGGGTGGGGTTATTGGCGGTGACATAGGCTTCATAGGCGGCACGATATTGTTCATAATATTCTTGTTCTTCGCGCTCCGCTTCCGCAATGAGATTGGTGAAATCCATTTTTGAATTTTTGTAGAGAGAGTTTGGGTGAGAGAGGAAGATGTAGATGATTTAGTATGAAAAAGTATGAATGAGAAATAATTTGATGTGAAAAGTGGATGATGAATGTGTGTATTTATAGATGATTTTGGGATTAAAAAAAATCACAAAAATCCAAAAAAAAACGTCCATAAACGGCTCTATTTTGTGGGAGTCCAAAATTTTTTTTTTTTATTTTTTGGTATTATTTTGAAATATTTATGATTTTTAAAAAAAAAACGAATTTGCCAACGGCTATGCCGTTGGCCAATCAGGACATGCCACGTAGGGCATAGCCGTTGGCCAATCAGGACATGCCACGTAGGGCTGCTCAATGGCACGGACGGACGAGCTCTGTCCAGCGGTACGGACGAGCACCGCTGCGGATGCTCTTACACTCATCGTCCATTGTAACGTAATTTAACCAGTAACTAGAATTGTCCCATTACGCAATGCACATTAAATTCAATATTAGAGTTTAACTTTAATTGTTTTCACAAATTGATCACCATTTTCCCCTTCGAATTCTTAATTTATTCGTCAGAGTTTGTAATGTGACCGTCTTACTAATTGAATTGCACTAATTGTCAAAATTGAAATTTGTGATTTATTAAAGTGCATACTCCTTCCGTTTCCATAATTTCCATAAAATATAAACTTTAGGTTTGACACGGATTTTAATAAATAAGGAGAAAAGTAAAAGAGAAAGAAAGAGAGAAAGGGTAGTGGAAATAATTTAGCGAGAGTGAGATTCATATTATTATAATAGTATAAGTGTTAATGGTGATGGTATAAGTTATAAATAAAATGATGTTTAAAGATAATATGTTGTTTGAATTTTTCAAAATTAGAAAGTTTATATTTTTTAGGGATGGATGAAAAAGGAAATAGTTCATATACCCTATATTCGGGATGGAGAGAGTATAAACTACGGTAAGGAAAAAAAATTATACAAAAATACTTTAAATTTGAAAGGAAGTATTGTTTCTTTGCACAAAACCTTCAATATATTTGAAATGAAATAAGCCATTTTCACCACAGCTTCAAATATACACGAAATTGACGCTGATGTAAAGTAGAACCGACTAGTGATGTGGCCATCGTTGTACACAAAAAATAAATGTGTAACATACGGCCACAACTATATAAGTAACATTAAAAACAAAGTTGGTCCATAAATGGCTTACTCGTTAATTAGTCACCGTTGTTACCAAAAAGTTGCATGGGGTATGGTAACGATAACATGTTTATCAACACACTTAACCAAAAGATAACTCAAGAACAATAGATATAGCAAAAAAAAAATATACTACTTGATTATAACAGACCTTAGATTATCTCTAATTATTTCTATTAAACTTAAACTCATTCTCTATAAATATCATATACTAGAATAATTGTTTTATTTTAACCAAAGAATACTCTTATTCACTTACTTTTTAACTTTTTCATTAAAACACAAATATTATATCTAAGTCACATTAATCTCACAACACATTATAATTGATGATTTCGTAATAATTAAATGTTATAATTGATTTAATTATAAACATATTTATATTAATCAAATCCATTAGCCCATTAATTAAGTAAGACAAATAATTAAGTAAAGCAAATTAATTCATTTCGTTAAGAAAGCATAATTTAGGCTAACTGGTTATAGTCGGCCAATGTTTAGTTAATATAATGGTCATTAACACAATATAACAGCTACAAATTTAATGGCTAATTAAATTTTATTTATTTAAACATATACTCCTCCTTTCCACGTTAGTAAAGTCATTTCATTTTCAGCACTAATTTTCGAAAAATTATATTAATAAATAGTTAAAGTGGAGAAAGAGTAAAGTAAGAGAGAGAATAATGCAGAGAAGAGTAAATTAAAGACAAATTAACTTAATCTTTTTCTTTTTTAGGACGCTTTCATTTACGTCCTCTAATTTTAGTTAGGACACCAGTAATAAGGACATGTTTTGAAGTGTTGGTGGTATATTAAGATGCACAAATTAGCGTTTTTAATTGCATTAAAAATGATTTTTTTTTTTTTTTTTTTTTTTGTATTTTTAGTTTCTGTAGCTGGATGCTTAACTCACTTCTACCTACAAATAATAATTTCAATAATTCGATGCTAACATTACTGAAAGAAAGATTTATATGTGAATGAGTCAATTAATTAAATTTATTTGCCCAATTAGAACTAAATAAAAAAAAATCATATTGGTAGTTTTTTACGTTTATTGGTTTATTGCCCACAAAATATTCAAATTTTTCATTATCAATATTTAAAAGAAACGCAATACTAATGGATGATTATTAAAACTAAACTCGCAATTATGCTCAATTATTGTGATGAGTAATACTTTAGTTATATTTTAAATATGCAATATTAATCAACGACTATTTAAAACAAAAATCACATTAATATTCAGTTATTATGATGATGAGCATATTTTAGATTAAAATTTCGATCATCAATAATATTTTGTATGCAAATTAACAACTATTTTTTTTTTAAATATAGATTTATATACGCTATAGGGGAAAACTATTTTTCGCAAAATGTTCTCTTTTGAAGGTTATATATATGGATTAGGAATTAATTACTACGTTTAGGATGCATTTCCTATACGATATAAACTTCGGTTTCCAGTACTCGTTAAATTTAGAAATAAAAATTGTACATAGAAAACACTATTGATTGTGTGAATTTCTATTAATGTCGTTTGTAGTGTTTATGCCTAATTTTAAAGCAATACTATTGATAAACAAGCCCAAACGAAACTGATCTTCATTATATTTGCTCCTAAAGTGAAAAAAAAAAAAAAATAGCCCAGAAGAAGAGGCCGACAAACCTATAAAACAAGTGGTGGCTTAACACTCCTAATCAAAAACCTTCGCGCTATAGTTGTACTAATCAGTTAATGATCTTGTTTAATTAAGCTAAACAAGCCAATATTTAGGTTGGGGTTTTCTCATTAACCATCTTAATCAGCCTCCAAACTTTGTGCTCAGCCATCAGCCACCGCGGCCGCGGCCGCCTGCCCCTAGTGGCTAGTGCTAACATAATTTAAGTGCGACCTTAATTAATGCAAAAATTATATTAGTCCTAATTGTTAAATTTCTATGCCTACAAATATAGAAGCAAATTGTAAATACTGTTGGCGTAATAATGATGTGGTGAGGTTTTAGGTTTTAGAGTTAGCAATATTATGTCATGATTAGTCAAAAATTAATGTCATAATTCACGCATAATTAAGTGGCCACTTAATTATGCGTGGGCTCTTAACTAAATCTGCGTCAAACTAAGCCGCGTGGGCTGTACAGTATTATCGGGAGAATTTTATTCAACTCATTTAATTTCAATTTTGTGCTGTGATGTAGTAGTGGTAGTAGTAGTAGTAGATAATTAAAAGGCTAGTACATACTCCAATAAGAAGAGTATTTATTTTCTTTTACTTTATATTCAATATGCATTATATATTGGGTAAGGACTTCTTCATTAGAAAGGTCAAGTTTTACGAGAAAAACATTGAATATGGAAGGCTAAAATAATTGATCACATATATATAAAAGACTAACTTATATATAGATTAATATTTGTACGTCGCCACTCTTGAAAATTTGAGAAAACGATTTAAATAAAGTGATTGTAGGAGAAATAAATTAATATGGACCTTGTTACAAGTAGTTAACAACCGCTCTATACATATATATATAATTCAAATCGGAACCATCAATTCATTGCTATGAAATAGTGATATATATATAGACACGTGTGTAATATGGATTAACTAGTGATTAGGATTATCAGGGCTTCTCCTACAAAAATAAGAGTAATCAGTGCATGTGTCAAAGCAAATACACAAATTCGAGTAAAAATTTAAATGTTAATTATGGTACCACTGAAGAAGAAGAAGAAGAAAATAAAAATGATCAATTTTGTATAAAGTTGAATTTCATGATGTCCCATTTTAGCTTTGTTTTTTCTTGGATTTTAGGAATTGCTTGTCCTCGCCTTATAGTCGCCCATGATTATGATGACACTGGAGATTACATGAATGATGACAATTAACTAAGTGGTTTAAATCATGATTGCTAAGATAAAACGATTTTGCCTTAAAAGTAAAAGAAGTGGAACAAAAGGGTTTACATGGCTGCCCATAAAAAGGAAAAAATGTATAAAATAAATACAAAAAATAAAAGGAGAATAACTTTAATTGAATATAGAACACACGAGCAAAGCCAAAGGTATATGACAAGGTGGTCAAAAATCAAACTCATTATTGCAACGAAAAAAAGTGTATTTCGCTTTTTCTTAAGCTTTTAATTATGTTAAAAGAAGGTATGGTAGAAATTTCACAATATTTATTCATAGTCGAACTTTACTCTCCCCACCATATTTGGAGGGGTTACAATGTTTCGTTTTTATTCAACAGTGACATATCTCCGAGATAAAGATATATGTATTGTCATTAATACTTATGCGGCAATACATATTTCGAATCCTTTAACTAAATCATTGACTCAAAACCTTGCGTCCGGCAATTCCACCGTGTGGAGGACTGCAATTAGACTTTGTTCAATATCATGTAAATGGGCCTGCGGAAATAGAATTGGAATTAGAATTGGAGTTTCATATTTAATATTATATCCATTTAGTCATTTTATAATTTTAGTACGTTCCATAGTAATGATGTCATTTATATATTTATAAATAATTAGGGATTTTAATTGAGGTTCAAAGGCTAATCAAACGATCTCTTATCACCCATTAATCGTGAATTTATTAATTTGGATTTGAGTATTTAGATTTAGAATTAAATTAAAACCTCTCAATTCCACAATTTGAGTTTCTGATCAAAAGTAGATAATTGGAAATTCAAATAATTACAAAATTATAAAATTTGGCATCTTCACACACATTGCACACACACTGCACTCACAATACACTACATAGTACACTTCATATCACCAATTCCTCCAAATTCAATTGTATACTACTCCTTCTGTCCCACTTGAGATAACACGTTTTCCTTTTTAGTTTGTCCCAACTAAGATGACACATTTCCTTTAATGGAAACTTTCTCTCTCCAATTAATACATACAACCACTTTTTCTCACTCATATTAAAATATTCATCTCTCTTTCTCTCTCTATTTTAAAACTTTCACCCACCTTTTCTCTCTCTAGTTAAACACATTAACTAATAACTCCTAAAATCCCGTGTCAGTCAAGGAATGTGTCATCTTAGCCGTGATGTAGGGAGTACTACATTATTCAACAGAATTCAAATTTCAATTATGCATATTGAACGGGCACTTAGTATTATTCAATAAATAAATCTTATTTAGAACAACTTAATTGATTACTACTGCATTTTAGTATCCATTGTAGTGTGTCTCAATCACAATAGTACTATATACTTATATGATATCAATATTATAGAAACGAATGTGATTTGATTCCTCGTCGTTGTCAACAAGGTCAAGGAAATGTGATTAAGGAGAAATGCCCTTTTCTTTAGGTAAAATGGTCAAAGAATGATGTGCGAGAATCATGGCTCATGACTGAGTTAACTTTGTTCGCCCACACTACGATGAGGTGATTATTCATTTTCCCCACAAGGGAACCCTAAGTAAAGTCACTTTTTACAGAACAAGAAAACATACAAAGCTTGTTAATGTTTTACTTCTCCACTTTTAATAGTAATGATTTTCTTGTTTTTGATTGTCAAAAATGTGCTATATAGATTGCAATCTAATTTGGAGGATTATAGATAGGAACAATATTTCTCCATCAATTTAGATTGGCCACTACAGCAAATATATGACGAACTACATATCAGTAATTAATACTATCTATCAAGTACGAATTCTACTAAAAATTTACATAAGATTGCTCATCTTAAACCAATTATGTAATGCGTGTAAGTAATGAGCTCGTTTGGGAGCATTCCTAGCATAAACCTAAAGATAAACTACATAGATTAAAGCAAAATAATAGCCAGCGACGATAAAGTATAACTCAAATAACTCAATTGGCAAATATTTTAAATTCGTTCAATAAATTAGGAATTTGAGTCATCACGGGTTAAATAAAAAACTGTTATCGACTCAAAAAAGAAAAGCAAGATAATAGTGAACAATGTCAATTTTGGCACGATTATTATTTGATACGCGCAAAATAATTTTTCTATACATAATCAGAGGCAATGTAATGAGAAATAAGCAGACGGATCGATCCACATAGAGTTGCAAGTTTTAATCTCTTTGTCTCTTCGTTGGATTTCATTAGATTTGACCAAGATAATGGGCAAAGCACGTGGTATTGACTAGTGAGAATTACCCGAAAATGAATTACTGTATTGCTTTTGATCGATTGGTTGCCATGTTGCTACCTCACCTTCGCCGGAAATTTGAAGCAATTTGGCCGCACTGGACTAAACTTATAATCATCATCAATTTAGCTCAAATATTATCTTAATTCAGAGTAGTACAAATTATTCAGTTGATTAATTAATTTCAAGCTAACATTGTTATGAATAAATAAATTGTGAAATTATCCTAATAAATCATTTTAAATAAATTATCATTATCAACATACGATAATTAAATAAATGTTTATTTAATTAATTAAGTGATTATAACTTGATCCATATTTAATACTAGTAATAAATTTAATAAGTTCAAATTAGATTAATTTATTTTAGTTGATTCTAGTACTTTAATAAAATGAGATGAACATATATAATCTTATGCATAATCTTATCAACCAAACATTCAATAACGTTATATTAAAATATTATCTAGACAATCAAATAAAACTAATACTAGTTAAGTTTTAGATAAAATCCACTTGAATTTATCTTATATTAGTATATTTTATTAGTTAATTTTGCCAATTAGCTGAAAAGAATAATCAACTCAAGGTCAATATTATCTAATAAAACTAATAATACTAATTAAGTTTTAGATCAACTCAAGGTCAAATAAAACTAATACTAATTAAGTTTTAGATAAAATCCACTTGAATTTTATTCTATATTAGTATATTTTATTAGTTATTTTTGCCAATTAACTGAATAATCAACTCAAGGTCAATATTATTCGATTTACACTATAAGTCAATAAGGTACAGCTAGCTTTCATAATTATTCGATATAGTATGTAAATTGCATCATTACTTATTGGAAGTATATCTTAATCATGAAGTGATAAACATCAAACATAATGCAATATTTATAGGATTAGTTGTCTGTTTCTTTGCCAACATTATATAGCATCCATGTTGATTAAAAAGGTTGAAAGGCATGCATGTGAATATGTGATGATGGTAATGATGATTGTAATGCTAATGATTACTATATAGTTGTAATAGTCATAATAATAGAAATTAAAAAGCATGACAAACACCTAATCATTTTGTCCCCAAGGATTACTTCTATTGCATGAGAAGCTGTCTTTTCCGTAATTGAAGATATTTTTCTTTTCTTTTATTACATGTGCAGTTCTCAGCTATTAGTGAAAGATGATTAAGTATTACTCCAGTACTAATATAGATTCGATCATAATATATAGTGAGTACCATTTTTATTATATGTAATTGGCTGCGAGCTAATGAAGCTCTTCTTATGTCTTTAGTAATTGCTATGATTATGTTGGTGGGGCTAGTTGCATGATTATCGCTCTTAAATGAGAGTATTTTCATTCACAAGGAGAATCGTGTGGAGAGTGTGACACAGAAAAATTTGAGAAGAGAGTGTGACATATACTCCATACCCATATACAATAAAAGTCTTAATCAATAATTTTGATATATATAAATTTTTGTTGTAAATTTCTTTTTAAAATAATACTCCTACTTTATAGCAAGTCAAAACTATTTTTATAATCTTTTATTTGATGTGCATTTTATTACTCCTTGCATCCCCCATTAAGAGTCACACTTCTCCGTTTCCGCACTCGTTTTATAAAAATGATAATAAATAGTTAAAGTGGAGAAATGGTAAAGTAAGAGAGAGAATAATGTAGAGAAGTCTTCTCTACATTTATTATCAGTTTTATAAAACGAGTGCAGAAACGGAGGTGTGACTCCTAATGAGGGACGGAAGGAGTATTTATTTATTTTTAAAGTAAAGAATTGAGAGATGAAAATAAAATTTAATTGTGATGAGAGAGATGGAGAAAATTAGGGAAAAATAGAAAAGGGAAGAGGGATAAATGGAAATAGTAAGACTAAAATATCTCTTAATATAAAAAAGAGGTAAAAGGGGTAAAACTTGTCTGGGAAAAATGCCAAAGTCATATCACTGATTTTAAAAAACATTTTAATTTTTTAATTATAAATTTTTTAAATTAATTTATATTTAATGTTAATTATCATGCAAAATTCTTACTATCATTAATAATTTAAATCACCAATAAATATACTACTCCTATATTTTTGTCTGTATTTGACACAAGTATTTAGTGTATTTGGGATTATATGAACCACGCCTGACAGGAACCGTAAAATCAAATCTTTGGATTCTGACAAAAGTGAACGAGCCATCTTAGATTTTGACTAATGCATTCTTCAATTAGCAGTCCCTACAGATCTATTACGAGAAATATTTATCTATATTTAGGGTCTATTTATTTTTTTGGAACAAGAGAATCATGTGAATAAGTCAGCTCAGAAATCACTTTTGTTAAGAGTGAGTGGTCTTAATTTATTCATTTAAAATCCAAGCAGAAAATCTTTTGAATCCCTAAGTTAATCCTACGAAATAAATTGTGATTTGATGTGAGCCTGCTTCAGTTGTTTGGCTGTGGAGATACAAAGACTGATACCAAGAAATCATCTCATTATGATGAGGATCTTTCTAAGTAAATGCTCTTTAAATTAGACTTTCAGGTAAGAGTAACAGTAGTAATAAACAACCAAATCTTGTACAACCAAAACAAGATTATATTAGTAATTTTGATGTGTTAATTAAATATTAAAATAATAAATATAGCTAGTTAACATATTAAAAACATTTTTGGCTTCATTTTTAACTTTTTATTTTTATATTTGAATTATTTCTCTAATATTTTTCAAATTTGAATTAAAATATGCATTAATTATATTTTATGATTAAAAAATTTTAAAAATTATATACAAATATCATAATATTATGAACGTTTCCTATACGATATATATGTCTATACTTTTTCATTAAATACATAAATAAATTACATTTTTTTTCAAATAAACCAATTTTTGGTTGTACAAAATTTGGTTGCATAGCTTTATTGTTCAGGTAATACTACCACCTAGTCCTTTTTTTCTAGTTTCAGTATTTGTTAATTTTACCTACCCTGAAATAGTAGTATCATGTTACTCACCGGGTGTAATATGAAATTTGCACACAAAAATTTTATACATCAAATTCTGATTTTGCATGTTATTTTAAAATTCTGCCTATAAATTTTCAAACTATTAATTTATTTTGGTTTTGCAACAAATTAAAATTTAAGTGCTACTATGGTTTAATTTGTAATTGGGATATTGGCACTTAAAACCATAAAATTTGGCAAAATTATGATATTTTTCATCAACTTTGAAATTAATACTCCCTCCGTCCCTAAAGAGTATGCACTATTTTTTTTTCCGTCCGTCCCCAAAGAGCATGGACTTTCAATTTTGGAAACTCTCCTTTCTCTAATAAGGTGGAACTCATTATCCACTAATAATACTTTAAAAACTTTCTCTATCTATCTCTTTCTTACTTTACCAATAATGCATTAAAACAAGTGCTGAACCCAAAGTTCATACTCTTTGAGAACGCGGGGAGTATAAAATATCAAAACATTATACTTTGTGTGTTATTTTCCAACCCGGCCAAATAAGATATTTACAGCCAAAAATTATTCGACATGGCAACCATGAAACGTTTATGACATTTTAGATTGCTTTTTAAGTCCGTGACAATAGGATAAAAAACCACATAGAAACTCAGTTATTTAGTTGTGTCAAGTAAGATAGAAAAGTCATGTATGTTAATTGGATATGGCATATGGGTATTGACCACTCGCCATGGGAAATAACCCACAAAATGCAAAGTTTGTGATGTTTTAGAGGAATTTTAAAATTTGTGGAATTTAACAGAATTTGGATAAAATTTGTATTTTAGGTACCAAAATCCCTTATAATTCAACAAAAAATATTTAATTTATTATAGTACAATGTTGTTTCGTTGCCTAAAATAGGACATCATTTTGTTTGACGTCCACTAGTGTCGCGTAAGCAAGTTATCAACATATATCAGTAGTGAAAGTTAATTTGACTGGTTATAAAATCAAAGCAAGTCAATAATTTAAGGACATTTAAATTTTGCAAAACACCTAGAATTTAGTGAAAAAATAAAATTTAGAAGCAAATTAAATCTAATGAAAAAGTATAGTATAAGAAAATAAGAAGAATATATAATGGAAATTAAATAAGTTACGTTTGTTGATATATGAACACGATAAATTTGTGTTTAAACCGGTGAATTTTCTGCACTAAAGTCTAGTTGATTAGGTGTAGTTAGTTGTAATTAATTCTGGTTTGAACTTTGATGTAAAAAGCGGGTCATCATAATTTTGTGTAATATTTGTTACTGCAGGAAAATAGGGAAACATTGATGACAGAAAGGATTGATTCAGTAAAAGAAAAGGACAAGACGATGGGGGCTAAACGACCTTTCAATCACTCGGCAATTATTGTTGCAAAATATTTGATGCTGTATCACCTTATTTATGACTTATGACACAATCCACTCTTTCTGCAAACTCAAGTACATCAAATTAATTTTACAATAGCGTGGAAAATAAAAATTAAATTTATGTGAATGAATTGCTCGCTCTTGATATGTCGAATAAACACGCTAATATTGACTAATATAGGAAACATTTGTCGTTTGGCCTTTCATACATTACTTAGATCTTTAAAATTTTAGAAGATTTGTTTGCTTGGTTAGGAACTCATAAACCACATTTAGATTTATACTATTAGGAGTATCATTATTCCATTCACGGACCTAAAAGTTTCAGTCTTTATGTCCAAAATTAATTTGAATTTCACTCTTTGCAACTAGAACCCATAGTTTTATTTTTATATACTACAGTAGTATATATTCACCTAAAAATTTAGTCAATTTTTACTTTTGTAAATTTGTTGCTATAATAAACTAGATATTATTCTTTATGGAGTAATAATTTAATTAAATCTATTATTTATAAAAAATTTACATTAAAATTCGTATTATTCTCTATTATTAAAGGGCCATGTGATACCACATAATTGAAAATAAAAATTTTCATTTTTAATTTATTCTATTCATAATAATTCATTACTTAAAAATTCTTTTATCTCTATTTTATTTTATTTTACTCCACCTAACATATAAACAAAATAATATAAAATTAAGCGTTTTCCGACAGTCATCTTTTTTTGGACTGAGAAAGTACTAGGCCCCAAGTTTTATAAATTCTTTGATTGCATTCTGAATAAAAATATGAGTTAGTATAATTTTAAAACTGATTAATATGAGTCAGCATATTATTGTTATGTATAATATGAGTATTTATTATAGTTAATGGAGTTTGAGCCTATTTTTTATATTAATTTTAAAATAAAATTGAAGAGTTAATATTGTAACGTGTAACTTAACTACGTACTTACTACAATTTGTGGAAAAGGTAGATAAGGTTTCTATTGTCGAAACCGTATAAAATGATAGGAATTATTTAATCCTTGTGGTAAATGAACGCTAATAAAGCTCCAATGAATAAACTATAAGAGCTCAAGCCATTCTGAGCTCAGGAAGTTTTAGCACCGTGCGATGAAGACTCAATTGATGGATTGCTTCTCAGCCATCCGATTAGAACTAGTTAATAGATGTGTTGAGTATAAATGGTTAGTAAGCTACTGTTGAGATTGTAACATCTTAGCTAACGTTTTTCCTCTCAATTAGAAATACAATTCCCAATTCTCTCAAATTCATCTTCTTCCATATTCAATCAAATCCAGTGTGCGTGTGTGTAATCGTTTCTTCAGCTTCGTTCCCTCAACAATCCTATTTTCCAAATGGACCAAAATGATAAAATTACTCCTATTTGCCGAACATAGAGATGATAGCTTATAATAAAAGTGGGGTGGGATGTATGTAACTGTTTAAAGTGTAATGAGAGTATTAATTTATTCACCCGTCTGCAAATAGAAGTCTCATTTTTTTCTGACACGAATTTTGAAAAATGTTAAGTGAGTGAATAATAGTTAGTAGAATATAGGTCTCACTTATATATATTAAATGATTAAATGATAGGTGAGTTGAATGAGTTGGTGAAATGTAAAGCCTTTATACCATTTATAAGGAGTAATAAACTGGGACTCATATTCGCGGACGAATCAAATAGAAAACTGAACACCTATTGGCGAACGGGGGGAATATTATGGACCATTGATGCACTTTTTATTAGCACTAAAAATACCTGCAAGTATACAGGGTAGATCTAGTATAGCTAAACGTCAGTACCGGGATATCGAACACGGGGAATATAATTGCAACTGGCTATCATATACTAAGCGTCAAATACTATCTAGAAAAACATAGATTTGAGTTTGAAATATATAAAACTAGAGATAAAGTAAAACAATAAAAGCAAAGAAGATAGAATTAGGCAAATAGAGTAATTTCAAGGATAATGATTTCACTAACTCTTTAGTTATTCTAATTAGTTCTACGTTCATCCGACTCAAGTTTTACCACGATCTCTCTCTATCATGCATCAATACTCATGTCACAATTATTGTATGAACATATAAGACAAACCAATCAAAGCTATCACTGATCAAAGATTGACAATAATCAAGGTAACGGCCAATTAGTCGAACAAAAGTTCAAGAAAAATCAAGTGGAAACGAGTTCTGAACATTAAACATAAAAGAACTACATATAAGTCAAATACTATCAAACCTCAAAATTCTATTGTTTAGCAATCCATAGATAGATGAACTAAAACAATAATTAAAGTACGAGACATGAAATAAACAAACAAAACCCAAGGATTAATCTTAAAGTCTCCATGCTCCTCTTGCCTTGCTTCAATCTCCAAGAATGGTGATTGAATGATGGATGAAGGAATTAGGGTTGGAGAATGGAGGGGGAGCCATGAAGGCTCCCCTTTTGGGGCTATGGAAGGGTTGAATTCTATGAATGAGGTTATGGGGTATATATAGGCTTGAGAAGGATTTAAATTTGGTAATAAGTTTCCTTCAAGCATTAAAGATTTGGCTTCACAAGGTAATATCTTCTTTCCTTCTTTGAATTTCCTCCTAGACTGCAGCTGGAAGCTTTGCGTGACTTTGGTAGAACGGACATAACTCTCTTCACATAACTCCGATTGAGGTGATCTTGGTACCAACTTGAAGCTCTTTTCAAGACGAACAGAATGGTGTGTAGAACGCCCCGGTCGGACTTCAGGATCGCCGGAAAATTGGATTTTAAGACAGATGACGCGCGCCGCATTATTGTGGCGGGCCGCCGCACCTTGGCCGGCGGTCGCCGCGAGTAGTCCAGAAGCTTCTGACTCATTGTGGCGGTCTCCACGCACTTCCCGGCGGTCGTCGAGCATGCCTTTGTCTTTGCTAAGCGCCAACGGTCGCCGGAAGTGTTGCGGCGGTCGCCGGACGCTACCTGAAGCTCTCCAGATTTCCTACTTCGCGTTTTAACTCCCTTTTTAAGCTCAAATATGCACATTTCTCACAAAACATGTCGAAATACCAAAATAGATAAAATATGCAAATAATGGACATGTAATGCAACTTTGACCTTAAAAACGGACCAAATAATGGCCTTAAAACAATGTAAAATCCGA
This sequence comes from Salvia hispanica, assembly GCF_023119035.1. Taxonomy (NCBI): domain Eukaryota; kingdom Viridiplantae; phylum Streptophyta; class Magnoliopsida; order Lamiales; family Lamiaceae; genus Salvia; species Salvia hispanica. Next base: position 12,448,310 of record NC_062966.1, read on the forward strand.
GCGTATCAACCATGAAGACAAAATAAGACATTGATTTATGAACGAATGTGGCATTTTGATTCATAACTTTTTTTTCCCATTCCCTCGAACAATTGAATAGACAAAAGCCATGCTCTATGGGGCTAAACTCAAATCCTCTTTTTAGATTGTTGATATTATATTACGTACTCAATTCCCACATCGGTTCGTAAAAACAACTTGTGTAGGTATATAGACTAAATGGCTCTCTCTCCTAACGATTACTCTTTTGGGATGAGTTCTCACGTTTCGTTTGTATCAATTAGTGCTTTCATTGAGAACCCAAACGGCTCGGAGTGGTGGTCGGGCAATGAACTCTTCGAGACCAATGAGTACATTTGGAGCCGATTAGGAGTGGTAACCCTCGAAGTGGTGGCCGAGCAAAGAATCCGTCGTGACCACGAGAACACTCAATTCTCATATCGATTATGAGAACAATCGATTATGAAAACAACTGGTGCGAGGTATATAGACTAAATGAGCTCTCTTTCCTAACAGACTAGTCTTTTGGACTGAGTTCTCATGTTTTGTCCGTATAATATTATTTTGGACTTAGTCTATAGTTGTGATGAGTTGTGCCATCTTACATAATTTTAATAACTAGTAATATAACTTTTCCTAAGAGCATCAATAACGCAGGCGGGCCGGGCCGCAAATCGCGAGTCCCGGCCCGAGAACAGCGTTGGAGCACCGTGCGTCCCAGCCCGGGACAGTCCCGAGGACGCAGTTGTGTCCCGGGGCCTCTCCCGAGTCACGTCCCGGCCGGCGTTATGCGTGCCCGTGCCGCAGCGGATGCGGCCCGTCCCGGCGTTAATTGCGTTCGGGCCGGGCCGCAAGTCCCCACGAAATTTCAATTTTTTTTTTCCTATTTATACACTATATTTGCTCATTTTTTGTAACTCTTCCACACAAACTCTCACCCTCAATCCTCTAGCATTTCAAGACTTTTTGAGTTCTATGGATTGGTTTAACAGCGACCAACGCCAGATGGACGATTTCGTGAACTCCCAGAACTGGCAAGTGCCGCCGACACCCGATCCAGATGCAACGCCTAGTCCCGGGCTGCCTACCAATGTGGAAATGGAATCGCCAGTTAGCACTGATGAGTACGATATCAGCGATATGGAACCAGCTCCACGGAGGGGGAGGGGCAAGGGCAAGGTTGCCGATGAGGATGGGCCGAAGAAGTACAGTCCGCAGGAGACAATGTGGCTGGCCAAGAACTATGTCGACGTCTCCGAGGACGCTGTGATCGGCAACCAGCAAAGCGACAAGGCGTTCTGGCAGCGGATTGCGGATAAGTACAACGCTGGTCGACCCGAAGGCTCGTTCGAGCGTACCTACGTGAAGCTACGCAAGCATTGGGGTCGGGTGCAGAAGGAGATTAACAAGTGGAATGGCAAGTGGACTAACGTAGTCGGAGTACGAGCTCGAATTGCACCGTGAGATGATCGAATACCTTCGCGCACAAATGAAGAAAAAGTAGTTCTTTTTTCTAGGATTTGTAATTTTCTTTTTTCTAGGTTTGGTAATTTTCTTTTTCTAGTATTGGTAATTTTTTTTTCTAGGATTTGTAATTTTCTTTTCCTATTTTCTGACTGAACAATGAATTTTTCCGGTTTTAATTATTCAACGTATTCTATTTTACGATTAAAATATATTGTGAAATGAATAGTTGTGGCCTGAATTGTGGCCCGAGTTGTGGCCTGCGGTGTTAATGGAGTTGTAGCCTGGAATCCCTAATTTGAGGGAATGATGACGTGAAGGGGACTTGCGGCCCAAATCCGGGCCAGGGTTAAGGATGCTCTAACGGCGGCTTCATTTGCACTGCAGATATCAAAATAATGATGAAAGTAAATCCTAAGAGCAATCAAGTGTCAATTAACAAGTAACAACTCATGATCCGTACGTTAAAGCATACCGGGTTTATTTAATTGATGAAATTGAAAAACAGAAATTCAACAAAAATCTATAAATGTCGACACTCTTAAACTAGTTATAGGAATAAAATGCAAATGATAATATTTGAACCATAATTGTCATTTTGAATATTTTTCCTTTATGGGTTGTTTTATTCTAAAATACTAGTAGAAACATACTCCAGGCATTGGTTTAATTAATGAATTTCGAGAATAAATAAGTTAGTTTTAAACGGACGAAAGTTATGTGTCAAACAAAATTCATTTTACGGATTGAAAGAATGATTATTCAATGACTCAAAGTCTTGAAAAGTGATTGATATATTTGACCATACGACTTACGTAACTAGTTTTCTTAAATCCTTATGATTGAAAAAAAGTACTACTGTATATATAACGAGAAATATCAGTATTATAATCATTACTATATATAAAAAAAAATCGAATAAGGACACTTGTAAATCTTATTAAGGACGCTAATATGTGTACCTAACTAGTTATACGACCAATACTTCTAAAGTATTCTTATTATTGGCATCTCAACTAAAACTAGGGAACATAAATAAAATCATCATAAAAATGCAAAAGATTAAGAAAATTTCTCAATTTAGGGATTCTTTTGCGTCCTAAATAGTTATTTTTAAAAAATTTCAAACACTAGTGATTGCATCTTAATTTTGTGGTCATTAAAAGATAGGTTTTTTGTAGTGATTATACTATATACTCCCCCCGTCCACGAATAACTGTCCCAAGTTTCCTATCTCATCCGTCTATAATTAAGTGTCTCATTTACTTTTTACACCCTCCGTCCCAACTAAGTTTAGTCGTTTCTTTTTTTGAAATGTCCCAACTAAGTTGAGTTATTTTTGTTTTTAACAAAAAACAAAACATCAAATTACTCTTACTTTATTTCATCACACTCTACTCTATCTTTATATGTCCCACTTTATTCTTTTCTCCAATTTTTCAACACAATTTCTTAATCTACATGCACAAAGTTTTAACAATTGGGATGGAGGGAGAACTACTATTGGTAATAGATCCCACATTTCGCTAACTCATCGTACTCATATTTTATTTTAAAACAATATAAAAGTATAACCCATATTCCACTAACTTTTTCTACCCACTTTTTATTTACATTTTTTAAAACCCATATCAAGTTAACTTAGGATAGCCATAGTAATTTTAGAGCTAATACGTGCAATAAACCCCGACATTTGTAAGGGATGCATTTATTAGATTAAAGGTCGTGGTTATTCTTATTAAAAAAAATCGAAGACAAAAGAGAGTGCTTTATCTATACTATAGTGCATATCGTTTTTGTTTGTTTTATTTAAATATTTTGTTTGATTTTTGGTTATTATAAAAATATTATTGCAAGAGTAACTATCCGAATTATATACAAATCAAAATTTTATTGTTCAATTCCCTGTAATTTCAACTGAATGAAATAAAAAATAATTGAATTTTAATATTTATGTAATTTAAAATTTTAATTATAATTAAAATAATATTTTTAGGTATCAGAATTAAATTAAATATACGAAATAAAACAAATTTGCTCTACGAATTAAATAAGAGCGATAATCACTAAAATGTTGATGTATCATATTCTAATGCTTATTACACCCTAATCCAAAATCAAGACCAAACTTCACCTTAGATTTTAAAATGAGTTGATGAGATTAAATCTTACGAATCTCAATAAATAATAGACAAAATATCAACAAAAAGGTAATATCGTCATTATATTATCATCTCCACCCTTGGATTTTAAAATGAGTGGATGTGATTAAATCTTACGAATCTCAATAAATAGTAGACAAAATATCAACAAAAGGGTAATATCGTCATTATGTTATCATATGATAATTTTCGTGAATGTTTTTTTATATCAACATAATGTATTACAAATATAAAAAATATGACATAAGAATATCAACACTAGTACAAGAAAATATCAACATATATTTATTGAAATTTTTACATGGTTTTATTGATATTTTTTTATGTATTTGTTGATAAAAATCTAGTTATCAACATTTACGAAAACTAAAATAAAAAATATCAAATTTTATCATCCGAACGTCGTCGGAACATATGTAATTGAGATCTCGTTAGAATCCTTATAAAATTATCTTTAATTTGATATATTTTTTGTAAAAAAATAATTTAAATCGAGAGAGTTACGTAAATTTAAAGTTTTAAGATGATTTTAATGAGAGGGAATTGACATTAATACCATCTAATTTTATTTATTAATTTTCTTAACTAAAAATATAATTTATGTGGCATTATTTCAACCGATAGATCATCTAATCTAATGACTAAGATTTAGTATTAGTTTAGAATGGCTAATTATTTAGTAATTGATCACTCCCCAGTTAAATAGTACTAGTACGATTTATCTATGTGGATGTGTGGAACGGATTTCTACATTGTTGACACGTGCCATGACATTTCACACATGAGATAATGCTCGATAGAGACTATATACACTATATATAGAGAAGTCCAATCTAATTTATATGGTTCTTTCAAGATCACTAATTCTTCATAATCTATCATTAGTATAAAATTTATAGTGTAAAATCCTCAATAAAAAAGGCAAAAATGTGCTGCACGTCCAACATACAAAGTATAGTTTAATAAAACGGATAGACTATCTCAGCAATAATATAATTAGATTGTGGTTCTTTCAAGATCACTAATTCTTCATATTATATCATTAGTATAAAATTTAGTGTAAAATCCTGAATAAAAAAGGTAAAAATGTGTTGCACGTCCAACATACAAAGTATAGTTTAATAAAACGGATAGATTATCTGAGAAATAATATAAAATGTAAGAGAATGATGATGAATAATTAAATTTTTTACCATCAAAATAAAGTTATATTAATAATTTGATATATTAATTACTCATTCCGTCTCACAAAAGATGTCACACTTTTCCTTTTAGTTTGTCACACAAAAGATGTCATATTTCCTTTTTTAGAAAAAGTTCTATCTCACATGAATATAAAAATTATATTTTCTCTCTCCATTTAACACATAAAACAAAACCTCCTAAAATCTCGTGCCGTCCCACAAGTGTGACATCTTTTGTGGGATGGGAGGAGTATATATTAAAATAATAAATATAGTATGTGGACAAGTTAAAAAGACTTATTAGACTTTAACCTTATTTTTTAATTTTATATTTGAATTTTCTTTCTATTATTTTTAAAATTTGAATTAAAGTATGTTCTAATTATATTTATGATTCTAAAAAAAGTAAAAAAGTTATCCACAAATCGTAAATCTATAATCACAATATTACGCACTTTCCATATAATATATGTATCTATATATTTTAATTAAATGTCTAAATAAACATATTTTATTTTAAAATAAATTAGTTTTTGATTGTATAAAATTTAGCTACGCAGCTATCTTGAAAATGAAATGCAATACTAGTAGGAGTAAAATACATTGAAAATGTATATATATGTTGGGTGTTAGTTATGATTAAAGCCTGCCTGAGTTCAATAATTGCAATGATCCCAAAAGCATGACACAACTGACCAAGTCACCTCCTCTAAGATAGAGATAATGATATGATATGTGTATCTCTCTCTCTATTCAAACAAGTGTGGGACCAACACCTACAACTCTCTATTTTCACAATTATAATGAACAATATTCATTATTCTTAATCTCATTTTTTCTCGGAATATCTTTCCCTTATGTTCAAATAAAAATCTGATTTAGCCTTTTCTATGCGTAACTATATGCAAAATAGTAATACACAGAATCAATCGATATAAAAATGATTGAATAATGCATTTTAAATTTAGAACAGTATAAATATGCAAACAATAAAAAAACAAAAGCAAAACCTATTTGAATTAGTTATCTTATTTTTAGTCTTCCAATCAAACGAATAAAGTAACGTAGAAGGGCCATAATTAGATTGGTTGCCTTTATTGGATACGGTTTTATGATCAGCAAATCTGCGTCTGTCTTTGTTGAAGGGGGATGGATCCCCTACTGTGCAAAATGTTATCGCAATACATGCGGTTTTAATCTTCATCGTTCATTAATTTTCAAATATTTATATTATTTTGGTTTATTTTCATTTGTAGAGTGAAGATTGGCCTAGCATTCCCTGCTGTGGCATTTTGCACAGCAGGAGATCCATTCCCTTGTTCAAGTGTAATATATAAATTTGTAAGTCTAGCTTATCTATTTATACATAGTCTCTTAAAAATAAATACCGCCTTTTTCATTTTAGGCAGTCTCTTAAAAATAGAAATTCTCTGTTTTAGGGAGTGGATCATACAATTCACTAACCTTATTTTCATCACTTTTTCTCTTCTTATCTCTTACTTTATGCATTTTTCTCTCCATCTTTCTTACTTTATTAATTCTTATCTTTTATTTCACTAATTATGTAAAATTCATACCGTTCTAAAAAATTTCTAGTATTTTTTTAAAACGGTGTTAGTGAAGTACTTACTGTACATAAATTTATAATGAGGTAATTCTATTTATAACCCATAGTAGTAAATCGTGCTAATAGCCTATAGCCCCTAATATAAAAGTGATTCTTATCAATAATTGTTTTGTTTTCGACACTACATATTAAATTTGGTAAAACATTAGAGGTTTTCTAATTCGATCAGAGGTGGAGGGAGTAGAGATAAATGAGTAAATAAAGTAAATGAAAACAATATCACGTTGGAATAATAAAAGATGCTAAGCTTGTCTGGTTATGGAAAAAAAAACATATGGTTGGGAATTTGTTATAATCGAATTTCATGTTAATCCGACCAAACTTACTTACACTTTCCAAAAGTGCGTGCTTTTGTTTAGATCGTGTTTCTTTTTATTCATTTATTTATTTTTCTTGTTCGGATGTTCCATTGATTTTCTTGACAAATACTCAGTTTTTCTATTGTTGTATCACTTGTACATTTTTTTGAGTGATTTTGTTATAGTGGATTTTTTTAAATCTATTTATTCTCTTTTTATTTATCTATTTATTCTTTTATTTTAATTATTATTCTTTCTTTTCAGATAACATAATTTTTTTAAATGCTTGCTCAGAAGAAATTTCTATTATGAAGAGACGAAGAGAATACTATATCAAAAGTTAGCATACATATAGGTAATTTTACATTTCTTAATTATTTAAAGTCGAAATAGATTACAACGTTTGAAGTTAAATTTCTTTAACTAATTAATGGAATGTGGTTATAATGAGATAATTAATGATTTGTGTGAATATTGTCTTCTCTTTTTGGGTCAGATTAGGACAGCCAAGAAAATAAAGAAAATATTGTTTGTGGCCAACTATCAATTGGGTTCATAGTCAAATCATTTCAATTGCAGTCAATTAAATTTTCTCAAAGTGTGATGCCTTAAGAACGTCAACAAGAAAATATTAAGTTTGACCAGATTATAATTTTTAGAGTGAAATTATTGGGAATTGTTTGATATTAAGTCAATCTTATTGAGATTATAGTCCCTGCTGTGTTGTAAGTTTTCAAACAGTATAGGGGTGGCGAAACGGGTTACCCGCGGGTACCCGCATCCGACAAGTCGGGTACCCGTACCCGATTTTAGCTAAATTGGTTGTCCCAATACCCGCCCCGTGATATACCGGGATTACCCGATACCCGTGTCGGGTATCCCGTACCCGACCCGAAATTCGAATAAAAAATTTGAAAACCATAATAATCGTCAATGTTCCCTAATTTACTTAATTAATATTGATGGTAAAATAGATTAAGAATAAAAGTGAGGGGACTCTATAGCTAGTTCCGATGAGTTTTCAATTGTATGTTCGTCGGAATATAAAAATGTTTCAAAAGAACTCTTAGAGACATTTCATTTTCTTCACTCATTTTGGAAAAATAATAATATAAGAACTCTTCACTACATTATTATCTCTCTTACTTTATTTTTTTCTCCATTCTAACTATTTATTTTTAATTTTTCAAAATGAATATGTATATGGCTATTATTATTTAACTATTTATTTTTTTCTCTAATTTAACTATTTGAAACGCCTCTATTAATATGGAATGGAGGGAGTATTAAAAATGATATATGGCTCTAATACTAATAATAACGGGTATTAACGGGACTAACGGGTATACCCGTACGGGTAGTGGGTATTCCCGCTACCCGCAAAACTCTAAAATACACTACCCGATCCCGCCCCATTTCCTGTTATCGTCGGGTATCGGGTACCCGATACCCGGCGGGTAGCGGGTCGAGATGGGAATTACCCATTACCCGCTACCCATTTTGCCACCCCTAAAACAGTAATAGTAAAGCATAAGAAATCCAAACCATTTATAACTCTTTATACTTGTACTACTAATTTTTAAGTTGATAATAATTTCTCACGAAGAAAAATACCTACGAAAAATATAATAACTTCGTTTCATAAAATATTTCTCACTTTTATTTTTAATTTGTTCTACTAAAGATGTTACTCTTATATTTTTATTTTTAGAAAAAAAATTCTTTCTTATATTAATATAAAATTATTTTTTTTCTCCACTTAATTAACACAGAAAACAAACCCTACTAAAATCTTGTGTCATCCAACAAGTATGACATTTTTTTTTGGGACGAAAATAGTATCTTTTAAAAGTACAAAAAGAGAAACACGATTGTTTGTGTTGGAATTTTTTGAAAAGAAATTACGATCTATGACACATAAGAAAGCATCTCCAAGTTGAAGACAAATTATCTTAATCTTTTGCTTTTCTATAAGATGCTTCAATTTGGATCTCCTGATTTTATTATGACATTTACAATAAAGACGTTTATTAAAGTGTTAGTGGTATATTTACAAACACAAACTGACGTCAATAATTGCATTAAAATTGTTCAAAATCATTATTTTTTTTTATATTGGATATAAAACCACAAATTTTTATTTAAATAAGATGCCTACAAGTACATAACGTTTACTATCACGATCTGATGAGAAACATTTCTCATTTGTTAGAACGCAATCAATAGAACAAACTTAAGTACATATATTATAAGAGCCCAAAATCAGATATGCAATTACATGTATTGAAATTTATTGAAAAATAACTAAAATTGAGAGTAAAAAAAACGTTATTTAGCTGAAAATACAACTTTCAACTTTAACTCACTAAACATCATTTTCTAAATTCATTCGCTAAAATAATTAAAAGTGTCATACTTAACCCGGGACCGAGGAAATAAATCATTATAATTTATAATTTACATAGTATGCTATTAAAGTAGGGAAATCTCAAAGAGAAAGAATCTTACAAATTTTAACAACATTTTATGATTTGGCGCTTGACATGAGGTTATTCGCTACAATTATTTGAACACACTGAATTGTCAATATATAAAAAAAAATACGCAAACTAAGAAAGAAAAACGGTGCTCATTAACCAAATTAGCAGTCATAACATTATTAACTCTTTAAATGCTAAATAACCTATTTTCTTACTTTAATGTAAGCTAATTCTAGTTATCAACGTGAACTTTTAATTATTGTACAATTATTTAGCAACAATTAGTTATCACTTTAAATTTATATTCCGCCAGGCGCCAGCCGTGAATGGTCTCTTCTTAATTAACTTGTAGATTTGCCAAACCTATACACAAATTATTCATCTACTTGTTTCTTTATCTTTGAAATCTAAAAAACCATGATTTATAATTTAACATAAAATATTATCCAATAAAAATACAAATTAAATACCCTTTGCGTATCATGACCTTTACACCTACCAAGGAAAAATATATCATAAGCTTTACAGCTTGCCGAATGTTTGTCCCCAAGACTATGTACTAATTGAATATCATACTTCTAATATTTTTCTTACATTACACAAAATCTACAATAAAATATTAATAAAAATGATTGCATTTGGCCAAAAGCCATTCACTGTTTTTTTTTTGTTTTTTTTATATTTCATACAGAAGAAGCAAATAGGCCCGTGTTTGAACCAATGTTTAGATGAGTATATTTCATTGGATTCACGTGCGATTGTCAACCCTAGTGTACATATATTTCTCTTTATTTTCATTTTCCACAAATACTATTTCCCTTTTGATTGCATAAGCCAAATCATAATAAAAGCCCTTTCTATTTGATCGCCTTTTAAATTGGCTCAGTCTCTTTCAGTTCCCATCCATTCTCCTCATTCCTTTATCTCTCTTCTCTCTTTCTGATCTATCTATAATCTATGGAGTTAGCTCTGAGCTTGGGTGATACACCGAAGCCCTTTTCATTTCTTGAAAAACCCCAGAAAATTCATAGCAAAGATTTAGGGTTCTGCATGTCTACCGGAAAAGTGAGTTCCGACGGCGGAGAGAAGAGTAATAAAAGCGACGAGAGCCGGTTCTCCGACGGTCCGATTTCATCAGATCCACCGGTTCAGCTAGATCTTCTCCCATTCTCTCCGGTGCAAAGAAGCCATCCCTCTTCAAACAAGCTTCCTTTCCCTTGGCTCAAAGATAAATGTAAATATTACTGTGTGTGTGCGCTTTTCTTAATTTGTTGGGTCAATTAATCAATCAAAGCCTTGGTTTTTGTGATTTCCACAGTGGGAGGCGTGACGGAGGGGGGAAGAAAAGGCGACGACGGCAGCGGAGATCATGAAACGACGGCGGCGGCGGCGGTTTCATCTCCAAACAGCGCGGTGTCATCGTTTCAGGTGGATTTCTCCATGTTCCGAAGCGCGAGGGGGAAGAGAGACTTGGAGCAATTATCAGCCATTAACAGCGAAGCAGAAGCCGATCGCGGTGGCGCAGGAAGCGACGATGAGGAAAACGGCTTGGCCAGAAAGAAACTCCGACTCACCAAAGACCAGTCCGCTTTCCTCGAAGAAAGCTTCAAAGAGCACAACACCCTCAACCCCGTATGTCTCTCTTTCTATATTTCCTTTTTCTTAGCACTATATTTTATGTACTACTCCCTCCGTCTACGTCACTTCCGTTCCGTTTTTCCATTTTAGTCTGTCCTGCCAATAGGAGTCCCGATTTATTTTTATCATAAATGGCAATAGGGTCTCACCTCGCCGCCATGAAATGGGACTCCTAATGGTGGACGGAGGGATTAGTAAATTAAATTGATTGTGGTCTCAAATTATACATACACATATGCAGAAGCAGAAGCTTGCACTAGCAAAGCAATTGAATCTCCGAGCTCGGCAAGTTGAAGTGTGGTTCCAAAACAGAAGAGCAAGGTAATAATTACACAATTAAATATTTGAGGCCATTTTGGTGTGAAGAAGAATAAAGCAAAGAGTTTGTTGAATCTCGTGAGTAATTAAATGTGACAATAATTTGGTAACATTTATGATATATTGGCAGGACCAAATTGAAACAGACAGAGGTAGATTGTGAGTATTTAAAAAGGTGCTGTGAGACGCTGACAGAAGAGAACAGGAGGTTGCAAAAAGAGCTCCAAGAATTAAGAGCTCTTAAAGCTTCTCAGCCATTTTACATGCAGCTCCCAGCCACCACCCTCACCATGTGTCCTTCCTGTGAAAGGGTTGTCACCACCTCCACCACCTCCACCTCCACCGCCGCCTTTTCTCTCTCACCGCCGCATGCCAAGACAGCTTCTTGATGATCAGTAGTAGTTGGTAGTTGAGCACTAGCTAGGGATGATAGATGATGATGATTAATTCATTTTAAAAAAAACACGATTATGTTTCTAGTTTGTTTAATTGCTTTTTTTGGGCCTTGAATTTTCTTTCTTGTGTATATATACGTGGGGTTTTTTTTAATTTAATTAAACATTTTCTTGTTGCTAATCAAGATTAATTTTCTGATTTGTAGCGCTAGCTTGACTAATAAAAATTTGGCAGCCCTCGTAATTTGACCGAGCGTGGGAAATGAGCTTTCTGATTTTATGGTTTAATACTGAAATTTTCTTTGTAATGCTAATGACTAATGACACGTCTGGAAAATTTATTAATTGCCTTCACACGCCTCGTCTGAATGCTGGTTTATATAATTCTACAGTAAGATTTTGAATATTGAGTTCAGATTACGTTGGTTGGTGGTGTCTTATACTATATGATGTCTTGTTGTCTTTTATTCATTAATATAGGAGTGTATAGCTTTGAAAATCTCAAATTTGAACGAGAAATGAATTCGAGCTTGAATTGATTGTTAGTATGTTTGAAATTGTAAACATTAACAGAATCTTGTATGACAAAGATATTCAGATAGCTAACGACTTTAATGTGACTTTTATAGAAATAAAAATGAATTTACTACTATTAGAGCTTTTAGTTATGTTACTCAGAGAGAAATGTACTCTAATGAATTAACAAACTATGAAATGTTATGCAGTTAAGTGACTCAATTATGAGGCATGGTGATTTATTTGGCGTGCGAGAATATTATTTTCAAGAGTTTAATGGAGAAATGAATGATGATGATGATTATGATGAAGTGAAATGAGTGCTAACAAATGTTGTATGATTTCAATAATCACTAATCAAGCCATGACAATATGATGATAGTGTTATAATATTGCAATAAACAAACATATCATGAATTTGGGGTAGCCAATATCATTAATTAGTTAGACGAATTTCAATGTTTAAAAGTTCTCCAAAAGAAAATCACAATTTTATAACCTGAAAATTTTTAAACATAATTTTCACAAGAAACTAGTTATTTTCATGGTACGTTGTGTGCATTCGTTCCATTTTGGTAACGCTAGATCTGATAAATTGCATTAAAATTGCTTTTTTCTTTCAATATGGGTAATTCTAATGAGATTGGACTGTAATAAATTCCATGTGATAGCATGATAGCATCATTATTTCTCATTAAAAACAGTTAGAACTTGTTTGCTCACACATTATTTTCAGCAAAGAAATTCAAAATTCAAAAGGTTTTTTTTTTTTTTTTGTAATATAACAATTTGACGAGGTAATTAAGTCGAATATAAAGTAGACATTTCTATGCTAATATCAGTACCGACACTTTATCTTATTCCAATATAATATTACATTATTGGATTAGATAATACGCACGTCATCTGTTTACAAGTAATACCAGTCGAAATAAACAAGAGAACAATTCTTACATGATTTCATTTACACATAAAAATTTAGTACAATGCCAAGAACTGTATATTTTATCCTATATTGCAAATCAGTTATTCCTAAGTGATGTGATCTTCTAAATATTCAACATAGCTCATTCAATCATTATGATTACGTGACTTGTTTGTGAAGGAGATATTGACACAACTCATTAGTTCCTTAAAAATAAAATTAAAAAAAGTACTTTGATTTGCATCAAATCATTTAATTACACCGCCAATAAAAATGTCAAATGCTAGTTTTTATGGAATGTGTAATTGTCAACACACCATTTTTATGCCTTTTCGATTGTCAACTATTAATTGATACTCCTACTAGACTACTAGTTCTACTGTTTATTCGTATAAGATTAAATGAATAATCAACTAATTTTAATGTGGTTTACTATAAATTTAAATCGATTTGACCAATTTGATTACGGTACCCCTTGAATCTAGTTAAATAACACTTTCATATGTAACTATTGTAGTATAATCAAACATTCAAATGTATGCTAAGTTGTAATTATTATTATTGAGTTGCTGCCTTGATGCAGTCCAGACATCATATATACACATGTACTGATTATAACTTGACATTAATTATCGCAAACCTAAAGTTGTGTCTTACATAATACGAATGATTGCTCCATGAAATGATTTTGTCTGTATTTATGTTATATAGTCAGAGATGTAGACAAATGCATCAACGTTGCAACAGGTTGACATCATTAATAAGTTCATTATTTTTATTTATATATTAATATTGTAGAGGCATAATTGATGATAGAACCGCGGTATTAGCCAATTAGTTATTGTGCCTAACTCAAACACTCAGGTGGCGTTCGGTTGTCATGACTAATAATCATGAGACTATTCATCTAGGATTAAATTATGAGATTATTTTAATTGAAGGAGAGAGGCTATGACTAATTATCATGAGACTATCCATCTAGGATTAAGTTGTAGGATTCAATCTCATGAACCAAACATGATACATATTTAATCATGGGATTTAATTTTGACAACCGAATACCCCTCGAAGTATTGATTGAATCAGAGCTAATTTACATAAACTGATTTCAATTTTTTTTTTTAATTTTGAAATGGGCTTTCATTTGACATATTAATGATATCACGGGTACTGACTATTACTTGGGCCTCAACCCAATATATTACCGCCTCTGTTTGGGAGGCAGCACAAACATAAATTGTTTAATGTACATAACCAAATTATATGACATATACCAATTTATTTTTCCAAAAAATGTATACATAACTATACTATCAGATAATAAAGCGAATGCACAGGTCATTTAGTGATGAATATGCTACTTATTTAACGGATACTTCCTCCGTCCCACAATAATTGCCACTATTTAAAAATTTCGCTCCGTCCCATAATAATTGTCATACTTCATTTTTACCATAAATGGTAAGTAGATCACACATTCCACCAAATTTCACTCACATTTTATTATAAAATCAATATAAAAAAATGGATCCCACATTCCACTAACTTTTCCAATTAACTTATTTTTATATTTCTTAAAACACGTGTCCAAAATAAAAGTGACAATTATGGTGGGACGAAGGGAGTAGACAGCATAGCCCAACAAAATGCTTGAATTACCGTATTAGTAATAAATTTATCATGTTTCCAGAGAGAGAAAGTGAGACAACAGTCAAAAAAGGCTTTGATGCTAACCGGATGAATTTTGTCTGAAAAACGGAAATTGGGTAACTACTAAGTGCTTGTGTGGTTTTGTTTGTTTTATATCATCAAAATTGGCTAGAAATATAGCCTCTTTATCATATTTACTATCATATGCAACGAAGGTTGGCATGATATGTAAATAGTTTGGTTTTTTAAGTCTGTATATCAAAATTAATCTCAATTTTATTGAAATGTTTCATATTTTTTTCTCTCTTCTATTTTATCCAGCTTCTCTACTAATTTTTGTTTTCTCTCTTCTATTTTATCCAGCTTCTCTACTAATTTTTGTGCATAATGAGTGTATTCTTTATGGAGAAATTTATCCATTTTCTCTTCATCCACAAAATAAGAATAATTTTTTTAGTGGATGGAAGGGAACAAAGTGACTTCAATCATGACCGACAGTTTAGGTGCAAATTCAGTCATATATTTGTCAAAACACCCCATGTGATTGTGGAAAATTTTGTTAAAACGGTCAAACTTTATCGTTTATAATTTATTTATGCCGACTAAAAGTACGGCATCTTCCACTTAAGCATCGAACTTAAACTATTCTTAAATAATGTCATATCCCATATTTTTCGTTTAAAATCTACACTCATCAAAGAGTAAAGACAGCAGCAGGTATGTAAAGTAAAGAAAGACAAATAATATAAAAAGGTTAAGAATAGAATAATTATTTAAGATTATTTCTGTAGCAAATGGGAAATTATAAGCTTCAACCTCCTCTCCCCTCCATTTTCCGCATATAAACATACACTGGAGTTAAAAATCTCTTCCTCCAAAAAGATAACAACTTCATCAATTTCATACAAACAACATATTTACCATGTGTATATGTATAATGTAAACTGTATTCTCATCAAGTAAGCACATGAGAGGAGTGTAATGCACCTTTCTTTAGGCTCATCTCGCTGTTGTATTATCACAGCGCCCTCTTCATGTAAGAATATTTACTGGACTTCATCGGGTGGGAACTCATGCTCGTCTCGTAGACGACCACGAGGAGCTGGCTGTGGTTCTGATCACGAGTTTTACTTACGACCTTTTCTGTTGTTGCCACTGTCTCTGTTTCACCAATAGTTCCGCATACAAGATCTCGTTCCATGTATCGGGCACGCCCGGGAGGCACCAGTGGCTGCAGTCTTGAAAATGCAACGGCTTTATCTTCTCCTCATCCGACATGTGTTGTTTCCGGTATATCGATGGGTGGCCATCCTTGCGGTAATCTGTCATTCTGGTGACGTTCAGATAAGTAACTGGAGTTTTTCTCATCCCTTTCAACACCTTCTCCAAAACAGTCATCTTCGAGGGATATGGTGCGAGATAAGTATCGTTCTTTATTGGCTCCGTCTCGTGGTCACATTGCCCGCCAGAGTTCCACTGGCCACCACTGCACCAAGATATTGTAATGAGACGGGACCATATACAACGAACGATAAGTGGAAAATTAAAGTTTTAAAATGGCTCATCAAGCAGTATTGTGTAACACTTAATTTGATCTTATCTTTAAGACATGAGGTGTCATAAACAAAAATACAAAGCAAAACTGCAAATGGCTGAACAATATTGCAACAATATAGTGGTTGTGACAAACTTTGGTCTTATCTTATAACACGTTGTAACATACACAAAAGTGCAAGAAAGCATATCATATCACTCACCAGAATTTGTCATTTTGCAGACTTATTTATACTGAATCAAATCAACTACTAATTGAGAAACATCATCATCAATCAACTCTCAAGCCAACAACTAAACTATTTCATCATCACTTGTAAGTTTGTATTGTACCTGAAATGAGATGCGGAATAGCCTCTGAAGAATACAAGTGATTTCTTGGGATTAACATTGGAATCTATCCATCTTCCCCACGTCGTTAAAGCTTTGCGGAAAGCCTCATGAACATCAAGATCACTATACACATGGCTGCCTTCCTGATAATAGTCCTTCCTAAAACATTCAAGAATCATTTAGCACGTATTCGAATATTTACCAACGTAAAATCCACTCCGATCAAAGTTACTACAGAAATTTACCCCAAGGAAGTTTTGTCGTGAGTCCACCAATGCCCTGTGTTAAACACAATGATATCCGCATCCTTATATTTACTGGCACCTCTGCTGAGTAAATCAAGTCGAAGAGTCTCCTTCTTCGCGCCATTCTTTCCAGTTACTTCCCATTCTTGAACCAAGAATGGAGACACAAAGAATTCCACTTTGCATTTGTAATCCTACGAAAGATCACACAAGTTATTACAGTACAATATAACCATGAACCAAATTAACTAGATCAAGACTAGAACATATTCTGTTAAAGATGAAACCATGGATTTTCCCGTGTAAACTTACTTCAAACACGAAGGAATATGAAGCTTCTCCTCGAAAATGATGGCGACCGAATTCTTCATAAACCTTCTTCTTATCTTTCACAGAGTTCCTCAGTATGCAAATAAGGGATTCCCACATGTTCCTATTTAGAGAATCACCAACAAAAACTAATCTTTTTCCTCTCAACATCTCCAACATATGGCTTCCATCCAACCTAATTATTCAAAATCAGCAAAATTAGTTTGTCTACTACACACATCGATCATACACCACAGCTTTCTATTCCCATATCATCAAACAACTCGAATTCGCAACTAATATCAATCAAATGAAAAAAAAGAAGCTCATTTTATCACAAATTAAAGTAAGATTCATCGATATACCTCGGAAGAGTGCAGCCCTTGGGCTTCCATTTGAGCTTGTAGTAGTCATTATCAGGTCTTCCATTGCGGAAACAGTTGAATTGCTCATCAATCAGAGCACAAGAACCAGGCTTGTACAGTGGATACGAGTCATCTTTCACCCAATTTCCATCAAACAAATCGCAATTCATCAAAGATTTAATCAAATCACCCGTCCCCTTCTCCTGGGCATTTGTGCTATTGTTCTGCTTCTTCATCAGAGAAGAAGTTAGATTCTTGGGCACACCCTTTTCCGCAATTCCATTTTCACCATTTGCTGAGACGTTCTTGGTTCCGGATGAAGATTCCGGCGATGAATTAGCCGTGGAGTTAGCTAGGTCGGGAGATTTTGTGGCCGGAATTACGGTCTGATTTGGCTTCAAGACTCCAGCTTCATCTTGAATTTGAGTTTGATTTTGCTTCGAGCTTCCAACTTCCTCTTCAATTTGAGTTTGATTTTGCTTCGAGCTTTCAACTTCCGCTTGAATTTGAGTCTGGTTTTGCTTCGAGGCTTCAACCTTATCTTGAATTTGAGTCTGATTTTGCTCCAAGACTTCAACTTTTTCAGGAATTTGAGTCTGATTTTGCTTCGAGACTTCACTTTCACCACTGGAAGTTTGATTCACTTGAGATTTCTGTGGTGAATTGGTGGAATTAGTTGGGTTAGAGAGTTCGACTTGATGAGGAGCAGATCCGGCATTCTGGGGCAGTGTAGAATTTGATGAGGAAGAATTTGGGAAAAAATAGCCATAAATAGAAGAGAAATGAGATTGGTCTGAAGATGCATCAGTGGTGGAGGGGAGAGTGAAAATGTTAGTGAACCACGGGGAAGAGGAGGTTGAAGAAGGGGTAAAAGCAAGGAAAATGGTGAAGGCGATGAAGACAAAGACGAAGGCGTAAGCAAAACCGATGGTTTTTCTAGTTCTAATGATTGAGAATTGAGATTTGAACTCTGAGAATAAGTTGCCGCCATCAATGGGTGCGTACTTGGCTATATCTGCCATGCGTGTTTTTGTGCAATTTTCCCAGAAATTGAGTGACTAATCTTGAAGACTCTTGTAATTGAGAGAGAGAGAGAGAGAGAAGTCGATTGTGAGGACTCTTTTAGATAGCGTGCTCTCTCTCAGTCTCTATGTGCAATGTGTGTGTGAGAGAGAGAGAGAGAAGATAATGTGGTGAGGACTGTTGTTGCATAGTTGTACTAGTGTTGTCTCTTTGCGTAATTGCAAAGAGAAAAAAGGGAGTGAGAGAGAGGAAGGGAGAAAGACGGTGTTGTGAGTGTGTTTCAATGCGTGAGAGAGAGGAACAGGGCCGTCGGTGTGGAATGAGAATTGAGTATCATGTGACCATTAAATCAAGCAAAACCAATAAAATTAAAAATCCATTACAGTCTGTGATTAACATTAAGTTATGTGATTTTGTAACTAACTTCAGATGCAATAAGCAAAGTTTGTCTCCCCCAAAGAGAGGCTAATTGCAGAATTGCCACCACCGTCAGGCTAGCTTCGAGAACTCACCGCTACGATTCGTCCACGTGTACGTGTGGCTCGCCTGTGACCCCCTGTCGCATTCCATGGAATTTCTGCTCACCCTGTCCCGTCTCATTAAATTCCCATTAAAAAAAATACTAAAAATACAGTTGTCAATTTCAATGCAAATTAATGCATAGCTGAATAGTTAATACTTTATCTATCTACCGTACATGTTGCCTTAATACTTTTCCAAAATACTCAAATAGAAATACAAATTAATACTCCTGTATTTCTACTTCAATTTTCGAATTATTGATATTGATCATTTAATACTCCTAGAATGGAAATACAAATTAATACTGTATTTCTATTTCTATTTCTATTTCTAATTATTGATATTGATCATTTAATACTCGTGGAAACAATGGACAGATCCAACTTATGGCAAATGCCCCTCCTTAAATATTTTAACATATGTTAGTTTGTGATTCAATTTTGCAATTTTTTTGATTTTTTTTATATTTGCTCTTTCTCAAATTCTCCAAAAAAAATATATATATAATTTGCTCTTATTATTTATTTACCAGTAGTACTATATTTCTAGATCCGCCCCTATTTAGAAAGTTGATTACGTAGTTTGAGTAAGCAATTTTTGTATCCTGCTATCTTTTTCTTGGTCCGTTTATTTAAATAGTTTTGACTAGTTTAGCTTGCATTAATAATTTAATATTAGGATTTTAAGTGGATAGTTGAATAATACAGTATTTAAATAATTGATGAGAGACTATAAAGAGAGAAGGGGGGATGATGAGTAAAGGATGAGTGATTAAAGTGAATTAGGTATGCCGTATTAGCTATACTTTTTTTGTCATGGGCTGTGATTCCATTTTAATTTTCTGGTGGATGGCATGTGTTGGGAGGGGAATCATTAACGTCTTTTTATTTCATACCAAAACATAAACAAAATGTAGAGTAATTAGAGAAAAAGAGTCATTAGCGTGTGGACCTTTACTATGTATTGACGGAACACGTGTTCTACACCGTACATACGAAGGTGAAGACGAAAACATTAGCACCAAGAGTCGTGCGAACGACTCCTACACTAAATTGTTAATGATAAAAAAGAAATTGACGTAAAAACGATTTTACCATACAATTAAACTTTGGTTGTCTTTTTTTTCTAAATAAAAATTACAATTCGACATAGTAGCTTTAGATATTGCAATTATCATGTCTAATTAGACAAACATTAAAAAATACTTGTTTCCGCCCAAATATCAGTTTTCGTTATTTCTTAAATAAATATATCTCTATTTATTGGCTTTAAGAATATGTTTAGCTCAGAGTAGCAATTGCTTAGCAATAGACAATAGTCTAGCTAAAAACTCATTTTGCCACATCATCGTCTTTTCTATAGCTAGCCTAGCAATAGGCTACCCAATGCCCTAGCCATCCTGAGAAAAAAACACAAAAGCAATAACAACGAAATGAATTAGAGAAAAAAAACATAGAAAAAAAATGAAATTCGAATAGAAAAAACAAAAAATAAATAAAAAGTCGACTAGCCGCGCTCCTAGCTCTAGGGTGTTTTTTTTCGCTCTCTCAGTTAGCCGAGCGCCTAGCCACTCGCCGGCGGTTAAGGTGCCGGCTAGTCCACTATTGTGGATGCTCTAACGCAAAGTTTATAGTACACCTATAATTTAAATTTTTGCTTGGTTTTGTCACAAAGAATGCATTATGTACAATTGGAATTTGATGGTAAAGTTGTTCTTTTCTTATAAAAGAATCCCTACATGTGCTGCTTATGAACAAATAATTCGTTTCTCCTTTTAATAATGAAATATTTTGTTAGTACGCTATTTATCTACTTGTAGTCATTATTAGTTGGAATAATTAATTTAGTTTGTCTTCATAAAATTTAATTAGGAGTAACAAATAAATTATCGGGAAAAAAGAAGGAAAATGTTGGTGTAAACTGTAAAGTGGCTTTTCAATCAGTCTATACCGATAATGCTACATTATTTGAAGGGTCCATTTTACAGCAATGATCAATAAAACAATCCAGATGGCACAAATTCAAATTAATAATTGGTCCCGTTTTTATTATTTATAAATTTACAATCTTTGAAAAAATCCAATGCAGACTCTGGCCTGCTTAGAGTTTGTTATTTAATCCAAAATACTAAATATCCATTTGGCTTCAACATAAAATATAAATGCTCTATTTAAAAATTTACATTGGAGCAGAAAACAAATGTCACATTCATATATAAAATTGGTAAAGGAGTAAATAATAACGGAAACATTGTGCCAAATGCCAATCTCTCTAAATAGTACTAATACTATCAATTAGATACGATCAGGATTCAGGCTAAATAAATGTATTCGATTTTCGAATAAAGAGGTTGTGAAATTTCAGAAATTTATATGTATTATTCATGTATATGAGGAAGAAATATATTAAAAGTACTCCCTCCGTTCCTTCATAGTTGAGTCATTTTTCCATTTCGGGAAGTTCCCTCATAGTTGAGTCATTTCCATTTATAGTAACTTTTTTCTCTTTCTTACTTTACTCTCTCTTACTTTATTCTCTCTACTTTATTCACTTTTTATATTATTCTCTCTACCTTTTTCTCTTTCTTACTTTTTTATCTATTTATTTAACACACTCAATATTTATTTCTTAAATTTCGTGCCGAAAAGTTTCGCCTCAACTATGAGGGAACGGAGGGAGTAACGTATTATCAAAGATGTGTAGGATTGAGAGTTGAGACAGTGACCATAGATGAACCAGCAAAAACTGGGCCCTATTTCATAAATTGCCCACTTGACATTTTTTCCCACTATCTAATCCAACCACTTTATTCCACCGACCCACATTTTGATTTTGTGCTATGCTTATTATGCCTTCATGATCAGCATATGAAGTATGTCTAATTTACTTCCTTATTAACTAAATCCATTTTCGAAAATTTTAATTGTACAAAATGAAAATTCATCACCTCAACATGCAACTCATAAATATTTGAAATCTCAGGATTCAATTTTTTAATTATTTAAAAGAAATCTTGCATGCATAGATAATCTTAAACCTAGGCGACTTGGTCTAAGTCAATAATTCAACTGAATATATTAATTAAAGAAATTTCATTTTTTTCCCTGAAGAGTAGCATGTAGTTATAGGTAGAGATTACACTAATAAGTCTATTTTTAAAACAACTCGAAGAATTTGATTTGTACTATTATATTATATACTACAAAAGAAAAATGATCCGAACATGGTGAAAGGTACATGCATCATGGGCCAGGTAAATTTTCCATATAATGTTGCAAAAAGGAGGGAAAAGGCTCATTACAAGATTCATATTGGTGTTGGACTAGATTGGGCTGATAAATTTCGAGTTTAATGGAAGTTCAAACTTCAAACTGAATCGCCTGTGGATATACTTGAATAATTTAGTGCTAATGCATAAGGCTTGAGCAAAAATAAGTATGTCATCGCGTATTATAATCACTAATGTCTTGTGCGCCATCTATCGTATTCCCTCGCTCCAAAACATTGGAAATGACAAGAATTTTAATATACAATTGGTAAAGTAAGAGAATGACAGAAAGAAAAAAGTGATTAGAGAATTGTTAGTATAACCCACCTCGTTAGAGGAAAAAAAAATCTTAAATAGATTTGTTTTATTTTTAAGAGACCTCCTAAAATAGCAAATATGATCTATTTTTAAGGAATGGATATAAGGGTATCCGCATCTCATCTCGATGCGGGCTCTATCTCGTCTCGAAGAGACGAGACCGCATCGAGACGGCGATGCGGCCTCCATCTCGTCTTGACGAGACTGGACATCTCGTCCCGTGTCTCCTTCCGAAGAGGCTAGCCTCGAGATGTCTCGCCACGCTCCTTGGCGACGTGGCGAGCTGTGGTTCGTGCGTGACACCCACTCGCCGACCCGCGAGTGGGCGTCGTTTATATCCGTTAAAATTGTTTTTTTTTTGTTTTTTTTAAATCAGAAAAAATTCAAAAATTAAAAAAATATATATAAAAAAATTCCAAAAATTATACTAGCCGTTTATAGCCGGTTTTTTCAAATTTGTAATTTTTTTTCAATTTTTTTAAAGCCTCCAATCACTTCTATAAATACCAAGTCATTCCCACAAATTATTCACCATAAAAAAACTCTCTATTCTCACTCAATTTTTTTTAATGGTGTGTTTTTTTAATTTTTTATGATTTTAATTATGTATTTTTAATTTTTTAAGGATTTTAATTATGTATTTTTTAATTTTTTAGGCCTTTAAATTGTATTTTTTATTTTATTTAATGAAGTGTATTTTTATTAATTGAATTTGTTGGAATTAAAAATAAAAAATGAAATTGAATGAATAGTTAAGGGATGAGATGGTTAAGAGATGGAGGGATGCAGGTGTTGTCTCTTAGTTAAGAGATGGGGTGAAAAGTACAGTGGGACCCATGAATAGTAAAGAGATGAGACGGTTAAGAGACGGATAAGAGACAGGGATGCGGATGCCCTAAGGGTGACAAATCAAGCGTGTTAGGTCGTTATCGGGTCAACATGTTAACGACCCAACCCAGTAAGGACAAACACGACCTGTTAAGAAAACCTCAAACCCAAACCCAAACACGAACCCGACCTGCTACCCTTAAGTCCAAAGCCGACACGAACCCATTAACGACCATACCACCTTGGGTCAACACGACACAATAACAACATGTACATGACACGACGCTATAACAACACGACCTGATAACATGGTTAGAACCCGATAACACGATCGATGAGAACTTGATAACAACTGCTCTTGATTAACAAAAGTAAAAAAAATCTTGAATCTGATCATTAAGAGCCTAATTAAAAACCCAAAATCTGACTACACAATCTGATCTGATGAACAATAATGTCAATAGATTCATAGCAACAAAATCCAACAAAAAAAATTATCATTTTTAAAATACTCAAAATTAATAATATCATAATATTATTTCTTAAACGGGTAACCTGAACCGATATAAACACGATACGAAATTTTCGTGTTCTTAACGAGTCGACCCGATAAGGACACGAACCCAAAAAGCTTTGATCCAAACTCATTAGTTTCGTACGAATTCGTGTCGGATTATCGTGTCGTGCCAAAAAATTACCAGCCCTAAACGGATAGAGTATTTAAAAATAAAACAAAAAACTATCTATTTATTTAAAGATGGTTTTCATAAAGTTTCAAATGAACAGTTTCAAAACTACTATCTAAGATAATTTTAATAAAATGTTTGAAAACTTCATAATTTTAATAAACTATAAATTTGATTTTAATGGACGAACTAATTTAAGCTTAAATTAACCTTCAGTAAATTAATATTAAATCATAAATACTAGTAGTATGATTTAAATGGATAAATTAATTAGATTCGTACTGATTAATTAAAATCAAATCAAGATTACTCAATAAAAAAGAGGTGTTGATGGGGAAATAAAGTTACAGGAGTCAGACAGAATTTGAGTAAACCAATTAGGTCGTTATCGGGTCAACATGTTAACGACCCAACCCAGTAAGGACAAACACGACCTGTTAAGAAGACCTCAAACCCAAACCCAAACACGAACCCGACCTGCTATCCTTAAGTCCAAAGCCGACACGAACCCATTAACGACCATACCACCTTGGGTCAACACGACACAATAACAACATGTACATGACACGACGCTATAACAACACGACCTGATAACATGGTTAGAACCCGATAACACGATCGATGAGAACTTGATAACAACTGCTCTTGATTAACAAAAGTTAAAAAAAATCTTGAATCTGATCATTAAGAGCCTAATTAAAAACCCAAAATCTGACTACACAATCTGATCTGATGAACAATAATATCAATAGATTCATAGCAACAAAATCCAACAAAAAAAATTATCATTTTTAAAATACTCAAAATTAATAATATCATAATATTATTTCTTAAACGGGTAACCTGAACCGATATAAACACGATACGAAATTTTCGTGTTCTTAACGAGTCGACCCGATAAGGACACGAACCCAAAAAGCTTTGATCCAAACTCATTAGTTTCGTACGAATTCGTGTCGGATTATCGTGTCGTGCCAAAAAATTACCAGCCCTAAACGGATAGAGTATTTAAAAATAAAACAAAAAACTATCTATTTATTTAAAGATGGTTTTCATAAAGTTTCAAATGAACAGTTTCAAAACTACTATCTAAGATAATTTTAATAAAATGTTTGAAAACTTCATAATTTTAATAAACTATAAATTTGATTTTAATGGACGAACTAATTTAAGCTTAAATTAACCTTCAGTAAATTAATATTAAATCATAAATACTAGTAGTATGATTTAAATGGATAAATTAATTAGATTCGTACTGATTAATTAAAATCAAATCAAGAGTACTCAATAAAAAAGAGGTGTTGATGGGGAAATGAAGTTACAGGAGTCAGACAGAATTTGAGTAAACCAAATTATGAACACAACGAACAATGTAAGTTATGTAACTGCGATAACGCTTGTAGATGTAGGCCATGTAATGATGTAAATACCTGTTTCCATAAAATGGATCCTAGAGTAATTTAGCAGTGCCAACATTAGTGCTACAAACTAGACAATAGCAGCAGCAGGACTTGGACCAGATGTAACTATCTAATAACGATCAAATCTCAAAAATAACGACACTATCGTGTGCAAAGTAATATGAGAAAAACATCAAAATTACACTCTGATCAAACACTTCTTCGTCAAATTTCATCAACCAATCATCAGTTTGATTAATCTCACATCCTGGTTTGTAAATTAAAAAACACAACATAGTTTGGTTCCACAATTGTCTCAGAGCAAACATATTCTAGATGCCGAATCCAAAAACAGCCCGTATTTTGTGGAAGATGAGATCCCTCCATCCTCTCTCTGTGTTTTCAACCACGGTGGCATTGCCATACCTGCATCAACAAACCTTAAGAAACGGAAATGCAGCAGCCAACAGAAATACTATCAATCACTCGAGAAACTAACCGGTCTTCCTCTGGTACATCGGTGTGAGTGAGCTTGACGACAGTAGTCCCAGATTCAGGCTCATCAAAAGCGAGACGTACCTACATTCATGAGCAAATTGCTTAACAGAGAGACAACAAAGTTGCAGAGAACTAAAGTTCATAAGATCAGACTCCAGTCTGTCAAACAACATGGAATATGATATATGACCAACTCGGAGATATTAATAGCTGATCATCTATCTATCTATCACCACTTGCTCATACAATTATGCATGTGCAGTGTATCAAGAAAAACAAAAACTTCCAATTTGCATACTAATAATGATTGATATAAATTAGCTAATGAAGCATCCAAAAATCATACTCCCTCCGTCCCAACTAAGTTTAGTTGTATTCCCTTTTGGAATGCCGCAACTAAGTTGAGTCATATTTGACAAAACACAAAACTTCTAATCACCATTACTTTATTCCATCACTCTTATCCATTCAACACAACTTAGTTGGGACAGAGGGAGTACTAGTACTAACTAGACCTCCTAAGTCCTAACTCTCCTATAAACAATGCCAAATCATTTACCAGTGCATGTTACATCATATCTATTATAATCTACATTGTGAGCTTCTGAGTTCTGAATCTGCATAATTATCTTCAAAATCAACTTCTACTTCCTAACACAAACACACTTACTAATCAAAACACAAGAACATTGGCAATTTGACCAATAAGCCGAAACTACACGCATCCTACGAATTTCTAAACAAGATTCAACATAACTAAACTACCATTCACAGCTGCAGAAAGATACAAGCAAAACACACATGTAATCCACAGTTGCAAGTAAAAGATAATCACTAGTCACATATAAAGTAGTGTTAAAGAGATTCAAGGTTTTTCTGCACTATACCGTGGATGTAATGCCATCAGGCCAGCTCCCAAATCTCCATTGCTGAACAATGAGCTTCCCTTCCTGCAACTCGAGGTTCTTCCCTGTCACTGATCCATCAAAAATACTGAACTCACCACCCACCTCCTTACTGATCCTGGCATTGCTCTGCGTAAACCCTCTCCACCTATTCTCATCCATTAAAATCTCAAACAAATCCCTCGCTCGACAGCTGAACTTCTCGCTCATCGTTATCGTCTTAAACCCCTCCTTCCTCTTCTCCACTTTCTTCTTCACCTCCTTCACAGCGGCAGCCGCAGCCACAGCCGCTGCGTTATTACTAGCAGCAGCAGCAGACTCAGAGCCAGGTTTCTTCACGGAGACTTTCTTCACTTCCAAATCCTCCTTAGCAGGCCCCCCTTTTGCCATTGCGTCGACGTATGCCCTAATTTGCGCAAACACAAAAGGTTTCCCCTTGGCAACAAACGCTTCCTTGAGCGTTTTCCCAATCGGCCCATCGTCTTTGATAGTGATTCTCATATCCGGATCCTCGCCGGCGTTCTCGTCGGAGATGTAGGGAACTTCGACAGAACCCTCGGTTTTCAAAATCGATTTGCCATCGGCATCTTTGGCCTCCGCTTCGTAGGAGACGACCAAATTCAACTCGTAGCCGGGAATAATCTTCCCCTTGCGAACATTGACGTAGGCCTCTCCGTCGAGCTTCTCGACCTTGTTGATCTTGATGTGGAGATTGCCCTCGCCGGAGAGGATGGGCTTGCCGCACAGAAGGTGCTCGAGGAATTTCCTAGACCAGTCGAGGCAATTGGTTTCAGCCCAGTGCCAATTGTGAACGTTGGTGCCGTCGGTGCGGTCTTCGACGATCCAGCGCTTGTCCCCTTCGCCCAATCTCGCCATGGTTAACTAAATTGTAGAGAGAGATGTGGGAGTGAGAGTGTGTGTTGATTTAGGCGTGCGACGGCGGGTGTGTGGTGAGGAGGTGAATTTATACAGAGATCTGTGAATAGAAGGGTCTGGATTCATGTGAACAATTCTATTTCTTTTTGGCGGAAATTCTGCTCTTAGAATGATCTAGAAGAAGTAAGTAACCTACCTATACATCTACTCAAATAAACATATTCTTTTGTTTTAACCAAATGGAGTATGTGTAAGTGAATAAGGCTTATTTTGTAGGAGTACTACCACAAAATAGATTATTTTCGACAAAAGATTTAGGCATATAAGATTATATCTGTGAAACTATGTTTGGTTATCAGGATTCTAGCAGTGAAATTAATTTGATTCCTTGATTTTTAAATTTCAATATTTGTTTGATTTTTAAAGAAATTAGGAAAGTTATCAGAATCCTAAAAATGTAAAAAAATTGGGTAAAATAATCGGATTTTGATTCCCTAGCCTACCTAGTTACTTATTCTTTTTCAAAATCCGAGGATTTTGAAAGATGCGGAAAAATTATACGCAAAAAATTTTCTCTCTTCTATTCTACTCCTTATTTGCGGTTCTTTTCTATTCTCCACACCTTCACTTTTGATTTGCAGTCAGTCCAATTTCTGTCCAAATTCTTCAATAACAAGATTTTTGCTTCTTATCAAGAAATTTACGATTTATATTCTAGGTTTCTGCAATTTTTTTGTGCGTTGAGTCGTATATATGCATATAACGGCTTCTGTTGTGTGTTTTCATATATTGCACGTATTCTGGAAAGTGTTACTGGAGCTGACAAAGTGAAAAAAGACAATCGTCATATGCTTTATGAGAAATTGCAAGAGATTGAATCATTAACTGATTCTCAGAGACAAAAAGCTGCAATGAAACTTGTTCGAGATCCTGATTTATTAGATTACTTTTTCACTTTTCATGATGAAGGGGCGAAAAAAATGTTTCTAATAAAACTATTAGGATGAAATTACTTTTTTACGTTTTTGCTGCAAGACTAGACTTCTTCAATTTCATGTTATTGACTATTTAAAGATTATTTGCTTTTCTAATTAAATTCAATCCATGATTTTTTAAAAATAATTTTTGTATTGTATTTTCTATATTTTCAAAATTTATTAGATGCATTTAACATATAACGAGAATTATATTTAAGTAATTATATTTAATTAGCATTATTGATATTAGAAGGATGATGTATATATTTTGATTAATTGTTGTTTTTTCTAGTTTAAGAGTATTTAAAGTTAATATAGAATTCAAAATCTTGACATTTTCCGAACACTAGAAAGTAAAATTGTCAAAAATCATATTACCAGGAATCACTGTACTAGGAATCATTTTCCTTTTATCAATTTGTTGCTACATAAATTAACACAGAATTTGAACCTAGCGTCTTTCATTAATAAGAATTTTGTAATGTTTCAGTTTCGCCTTAGATAAGTTTTTGAGTGATAATAACAGAAAAATATAATCCCAGTATTTATGTGCAAAAACATTTTATTATTAGTCATTTGCCTCACCAACTCTAGAGATAAATAAATACATATTCAAAACTAAAATTAAAATTGGAAAAGTACAAAGTCAAATCCATCTAACTCTATATTAAAGAAGAGAAGAGAAGACCCTCCATTCCATTAACATATGCTTCTTCTTTCGATCAAAATTCAGCTCCGCTTCTGTGGGCAATCTAGTCTTCTCTCATCACGAATGGACAACAATCAAACCATTCCAAACCCCATAAAAGCAGTCAGAGCTATACGAAAATCTACCGACACGAACACTAAGAGGAAAGCAAGAGCAAAACCCAACCCCGTTTATCAGCAAGAGGAGGAAATACGGCCTACAACATCAATCTCTTCAAATATTCCCATCCTGAGTCGTGATTTCTACCAGATTGATGCCCTTGATCTGGCCCCTCGTTTGCTGGGGAAGCACCTCAAGAAGGACGACGTCGTCCTCCAGATAACTGAGGTAATCGCTCGCTTCATTTAGTAGGTTGACATAGATGCATATGTACTTGGCTTTTGGGACTGGTTATGATTTATGCATTCTATGTGTTTGATGAAAGGTTGAAGCTTACAGGCCTAATGACTCAGCTTGCCACGCTCGATTTGGGATCACTGCAAGGACAGCCCCTGTGGTACGATATCTCTTGTGCAGTCATGTTTCTTGCTTTGTCTAAATTGATGTTGCCTTCTTAATATGTAATGTAATGAATGGATTTCTTATTACTAATGGAGTAGTTGGATTGATGCTTTGAAACGTAAGTTAGGTATAATTCTGATATAGCAAGGTCAAATCCGTGGCTCTTCATCAACAGACTATCTTGAAACACCATATTGAGTTCCACAACGTATTTCCGATAGTATCATATGATTCAGATATTTAAGGCTGAGTGTAGGTTGTCTGTGTTGCATTTAAGTTAAAAGTTGAACCAAGGAGTAATTTCATTACTGATCTCATGCTGTAAGTACATGGTAATTGCATCTCATGTGGTATAATCACAAGGAAGTTCTTATTATCTTATCCTTATATGAATACAACAGTTTGGACCTGGGGGACATGCGTATGTTTACCTTTGCTACGGTCTTCATACAATGCTTAATGTGGTAGCGGACAAAGAAGGAGTTGGTGCAGCTGTCCTCATTCGTTCATGTGCTCCAGTCAGTGGTAAGTTAAAGAAAGTTTGTTGCGCTACCACAGTATCTTCTGCTGTACTATATTAGTTAAGAAATAAGTAACACATGCTAAAAGAATACTCTTGCTTAGTTAACATTTGTAGTATTCAACACATGCAACGTGATAATAATTAGTTGCAGTGGCTGGATCAATGCTAGTAGCTGTGGCCATAAATATATGCCGCGATTAGTGATAATTATATGGTTCCTTATTGTTATTTTAAGGACTGGAAACCATTCAGAAGCGGCGTGGTTTGAAATCTGAGAAGCCTGTTCTTCTAGCTGGACCTGGAAAGGTGAAGTATCATCCTAGATTTGCATCTACATAATATCTGCTGATGTTTAAGAACTCAAATAATTGAGAAAGAACAAACTCTTACATTCCATTTAAATCGTGCTTCTTCTAGGTTGGCCAAGCGTTAGGCATTACAACAGAGTGGTCTAACCATCATCTTTTCGCACCAGGTATGTTAATGGTTAATATTAATTGTTGAATGAAGTAGAAATTGTATATGATTTTATGAGATATGGGATGCATAGGTGGTCTGGAACTCTTAGACGGACCAGAGCCAGAAAACATACTTGTGGGGCCACGAGTTGGGATAGAGTATGCTACAGCGGAGCATGTTACTGCACTGTGGAGATTTGCAATAGCAGGTTCTCCTTGGATAAGTGCACCCAAAAACACCCTCAGACCTCCCTAATTTGAAGTGTCTGAGATAGGGTCACGTGTATATTAAAGTCGGACCACTTTCTGCTGTTTTTCTTAACTTGGGCAGTGACGGTGAGAAGTTTTAATCTAAGAAAGCTTTGCTCCTCTACTAATGTTAAAGAAGGATTAGTTTAAGTGTAATCATGAATGGCAATATCTCAGAACCTTTACGCATATTTTTGTTTATTTATTGTTCCATTAAGTGGAATATGGTTTAAGTGTAAGGCCTCAATTTCAGTGTGATATTGTTTACAAACATTGCGCAGCAAAAGTTGATAAGCAATCAGAATGAATGTACTTATTTTGTCGCCTATAAATAGGTAAAGTATATGTATACAAAGCAACATGACAAGCTAGCAAATTATTTTTATAATATGCTTGCATAAGTTGCAGAAGGAGGCTACACATGAACCTCATAAACAATAATTCAAAAGAACACTGGATAGTGTATATAGAGGTTAAATATGTGAGTATCAAAAAAGGCATTGTATTAATAGCCAATTCTCTGAAGCTGAATATTTGTGACGAATATAGATGTTTGGCAGCGGGCGGTGCATCTCAGATGAATGCCACTTCCTTCCTATCTAGAAAGGGTGTTGGGTTCTCAGAACTTCTGTTACCTGCCCCCGGTGGCCAACCTTTGCTGGTAGCTATGTTATCACTTGTGCAATTTATCATTTCTGATGCAGAGATAGGAAGCATTTCATGCTGCGCCTATGCTAAGGTGTAATGTTTGAAGAGAAAAAAAATCCCTGAATTACCCAATTCTCACACCCTAAAAGATATTCAAGTTAAACAGTTGGTCGATACTCAGAGAGAGAGAGAGGGAGAGGCAAAAGAAGAATAGAGAGAAACCTTTCAAGGATCAGCATAGAGGTAATTCTATAAAGGCAGAGGGAGAACTGATAAGAACACAACAAATCATCCACCTTTTTATCAGCAAACCAATACAATGAAGCAATGTGACAAAGCTTAGCACAAATATATTGGAGAATAGAAAAAAACAACAAAGCAACCACCAATTATAGATCTACAAGCCATCTAACATTAAGCTTGCATAACCAAAACAAAACCAACAAACCAATACAATACACATAGACTATGGCACAATAACCTGGCTACAGGATCGTACCTTCAGCTCCCTCTTTTTTACCAAGCTAAGTGTCTTTCTTAAACTGGAATCCTTTCCTGTTACGGAAAAGAAAGATTCGGATCAGCAATCACAAATATAACCAGAAACCATTAGGACAAGCATATCTGAAGATATATCATGCACACCTAAAGGCAACACACTGTACAAGCAATGCCAATGTAAACTAGCATAAGGAAGAGCATTGGTTCACACGTCTGCAGCAAAGATAGACTCAAACGAGCATAAGATAATCTGAAGTCTTCAGCATTTTCTTAAAAGTCAGATACTAAAACAAAAGCTTCTGGCCTTTGCTGGGTCTAAACTGGCTGTAAAACTCAGTGAAGTCCAATCGAAACATAAGGAACTTCAAGTCAACGTGTTGTTGTATGGGCAATTGAGAAATAAAACCCTCAAAGACAGTTGAGTACTCCTTTGCAAGAGCATCCAAGTCTTGTGCCATGTTTTGGAGAAATTCCCCGGCACGTCTTGTTATGTCTTTCCTGCCTTCACCTAACCATGAACCCTGGTCTGAAGTTTTGTTACTAGATACTTTCTTCTCTCCCACTTTAGCACGAGAAGTAGAGTCCATTGTTCTACATTTTTTACACAAATAGCTCAAATCAATAAAGAGGATTTCAAAACAAATCATATTCTATAATTTTTATTGGGAAAAGAGGAACAAAAGAAAATCAATACCTTGACTGCAGCTCATATATGCCTTCATAGAGTCGATCTGCATGGCTTCGGAAGCGCAGTATGAGATCAAACAAAACAAAGAGTGTCTTGCTCAGATTTTGGGACCGTTCGCCAAGTAGAGACTTTTCAACAATTGAATAAAGATACTTTTCATGTGCCCCAAGTAGGTCATCAAGATCTTTAGCTGCTTCCAATTCCTTTGAGAAATCAGACCAAGACTCCTCCAATACTTCAAACATTATATAATACTGTAGATTTGAAACAAAATGATTCATCTCATCCCAGAGAACTTGGCACTTCCTTGATGTCAATATTAACTGCAATTTAACAGCCTGGGGCAACTTAGAAAAGAACCGAGAAGTAACACAATTTGGTTTCATCATTTTCCAAACACCAATCAGTGCGTGCTCTACCCTTCTAAGCTTCCACAAAAAGTTAAAGATTCTCAGATACCTAGACATAACAGATTCTGTGAAAACAGTATTCAAGGGAACTCTAGCATCATATTCCAAAGAAAACACATCCCAGCCTTTATCCCCTGTGTTATGCGGCATCATTTTCACCCTTAACCTATCAAGTATATCAGGGTCGTCATATTGGGCATTTGATGATCTAATTGCACTTTCCAGTAATCCAGCTAGCTTGAATGCGCTTATGGTATTGGCAGCCTCAGACAGCTCTGGACCAACAATATCCATCAGGTACTGAACAAAATCACCTTGCCCAAGAAGTAAATATCTCTTGATTGCAAGGCAATGTTCCTTGAACTTATACTGTTTAAACATTACATCCAACAAATGCCTATCTATCCTCTTTGCTGCTTCTGTAACCAAAGATTCAAGAGCATCAGTCTCACCGTAACCAAGACCACCTCTCCTCGTACTGGTCCCAGCTGCAGCTGCAGCCTCAATGGCAGAATCAGCCCAGCCTTGATCATCACAACAAACTCGAAGGAAATTAATTGACTTCCCTGTCCTTAAGATGCGCTGAGCAAGGGACTGAGAAATGAAAGTAGGAAGCATAGATGCATGGAGCTGATAACCTTCTCTCCAAAGAGATTCTGCTTTTACCGGTTGACCTAAGACAAAAAACTCTGCAAAGATATCCTCCAGCTCCCCCTCCAAAACCCAACTCCTAACCATTTCAAAGAGCGGGGAACATACCCTACGGAGTAACCTGTTCATAAAATCATGCACAAGGGGATCGCCATGTTGAGCATGCATATGAATAGCCCCAGCCATGCCACCACCTTTTAAGACCTTACAGCTATCAACTAAAACAGCCATAAGCTTCATCTTCACCATGGGTTCAGTAAACCAAACTGACAGCCTCCTCAATGAAAGATAGTTACCTGAGCTTGCATTTTCTGAAACTAATGGAATTGGATTCATTGCCTGTGCTTCAAGCACAGCCAGTAACTTATAATAATCCGACAATTCATCCTGCAATGCAGCACAAAAGGCCTGTCCAACAGTCCCGACATCTTCAGCTGGATACCTATCCATACTATCTGTTATATACCCCTTCACTTTCCTAAAAAGCCACCCAAGTTCACAGAGCTTCTGGACCATAATCCTAGTAGCTCTAGGCACCTTAACCAACTCTGGAAGCACATATGTATCAACCTTCTCATCAAATTTCACATACTTCCCATCAATCCCTTGACACACATACAAAACATCTCTCACCAAAACCACTTCGGAAACCTCATTTTCCTCTTTTATCAGGTCCACAAACTCCCTATATGCCATATCACGGATATTTTCAGGATCCTTAGATACCAGCAACATCCCTCCACCAAAGTGTTTCTCCAAATGCTCTCTTGTATTGAACCCCCTGGATTTATCTCCCAAACCCTTTAGTTTCTGCATATTTTCAGTCAAACTACTAAAGCTATCCAAATTAGCACCTAAATTATTTTCGCCACTCTCCAATTTCTCCAAGTTACTCAAACCCCTCAAATTCCTAACAGAGTCAGAGGAGCCCTTGAAAGAATCAAAACCATTGCTAAACCCTCCAACCTTCGAATTCTTATTCAAATTCGCATACCCCCCAGAACTAATACTCCGCCCATCACTCTCATGTAATGCGGGCAGCCCGCCGGCCAATGCAGAATCTAAAAATCCGTTAGAAATCATATTAGGAAACTGGTTTTTCCGAATTTTCCGATCCTCCGATATAGTCTTCAGCAAGTACAGCACAGACCACTTATTTTTCACGCTTCCATGGCCGTTTTTCAAAGAAAATTTCGCGTACAGATCGGCAAATGTTAGGGCTTCGGAGGACTTACCGGCTGTGGCAAGACGCCTCTTGATAGATTCCGCCATGGCGGCATCGTCCACAGCAATGGACGGCGTCATGCGGCTGGATAGTATGCGGAGCGAGTATTTGACGGCTTGATTGTAGTCTTGCTGGTTAGGAGCGGATGCGCTAGGGTTTTGAGTGTTGGACGTGTAGAGTAAGCGTTGCACTAGTTCTTTTACCAGATCTACCACTCTCTGGTCATCGTCTTCCATGGCGGCACCGGTAGAGGCGGCGATTAAAGTGCGGCTGCACGGTGGCGATTTTGATTTTCAATATTGGGCGGGTAAATGAAAATATTTCTGATGGAAATAAATTTCATAGAGCTAAGCCTCAGCTTTCTCTATCTGCTTGCTTCATTTGTACTTATTCAATTTTATTAATATTCGCTTCATGTTCTGATTTACCGAAAATAGAAATACTGGAGTAATACTCAATATTTCTACATGTATATGAATATTGTATAAGTGACATGTTTTTCCCAACCATATGTTATACTACTACAATGAATTTCTGTTTTTATCGATCGGCAGAATAAGCCGAATCTAAGATATTGTTAAGTTATGCGATGCTAATGATTTCATTAGGCTGTAAAACAAGATTTTTATATATATTTAAAACGTGTTGATGAAATTCTTATTTGAAATCCAAAATTCGTCATAACAGTTTGAGCAAAATCAACCCACATATAGACATTAAAATTCAAATGTACCGTATTGGTTGCTTTTTTAGATTACCAATACAGAAATCAAATACGGAGCATCCACAATGCCGGCTAGCCGACCGGTTAGCCGATTCGCGTCGCTAGCCGATCGACTAGCCGAACCATTGCAGTCGGTCAGCGGCGAAGCCAGAAAATCGGCGTGGGCTAGCCGATTCACGGGCGCTGGCCGCCATTGTGGCGTGCCGATCGGCCAGCGATCGGCCAACGTCTATTTTCATTTTTTGTTTAATTTTTTTGAAAACCTATATATACGCGATTTTAGTTTCATTTTCATTTGCACCACTTGTTTTAACGAGTTTTCTCTCTCTCTAACTTTATGTACAAGAGCATCATCAAGCGATGGACAACAACAACGAGTCCAGTCCGGGGACGAGCGACTCTCATACGCCCACGGTACCCGTGGGATCTGAATGGGGCCAGATGGGCGGGGCGAGATGAGCCCGAGTTTAACGTCCCTTGGGGGCGGTTGATGGGGATGATGGCTGGAGCGTCGAGGGGGATGCAGGGGGGTATGCCGTGGGGGATGCCGGGCGGGGCGGGCCAGCGCCGGGGTGGGGAGGTATGCCCCAGATGATGCAGCCAGATGATGGGGATGATGTGGCGGGGAGGGATGCAGCACGGTATGCATCCGGGGATGCGGGGAGCCACCGGGGGGGACACGGTCTATCGTCCCTCTCTTGATTTTTTGACGGCTTCGTCTCACACGTCGACCCCAGTGGAGACGCAGTTCATCGGCGATGACCTTTTGTCATTGCATGATATGGGGATTGATCTCGGGGATCCGGACACTCCGGTTCCAGCGGGTCGGGCCGGCCGAAGAAGAAGAGGGGCAAGGGGAAGGGCAAGGCGGTCGGCGAGTCCTCGCAGCCCGGTGTTGACGACACTCCCACGCGGAGGAAGTGGACGGAGGATGAGTACGCCGGCGTGGCCAAGGCGTGGTTGACGGTGCTGCGACGATCCGCTGGTTGCGAACAACCAGCGGGTCGTCAACATGTGGGTGAAGATTAGACCAGCCTACGGGAGGAACTGCCCACATGGGAAGGACTACGGCGGGGAGGAGTGCGGGGAAGGGGTGGGAACGGATCGGGGCCGCGGTCGGCCGATATTCGGGGTTGTACGCCAACGCCCTCCGCCAGCTGACTAGTGGGCGGAGAATGAGGAGGACGCCCGGAGGATAGCCGAGAGTCAGTTCCCCTTACCGGGGAAGTATAAAGAGTTCCTCTTCGGGAATGCTATGTGTTCTGGCCGAAGGACTCGAGAAGTTCGGGCGGGGTGCGACGTTGGGTGGCCGAAGAAGCAGAGGGTTGAACTATTCCGGCGACTACGGCGGCGGATCCCTGAAGGTGCTGGCAGCGGAAGCGCATGCAAATAAATCAATCACATAATAATCAGATCTATTTAGCAGATTATTTAGACAAAACCTATTCGCGTAATTATCACATGTATCATGCTCATAACTTGAATTAATCATGTTTTAAAAATATTGAAACCTAAAACATGCTTTTCTACGGAGCAGAAAAATACCTTATTAATTCTCCAAAGAATTGAAGATGACTAGCTTCTTCTCCACGTGATGCTTTGAGTACTAAACTACAAATCTTCTCTCTAGTTCCCGAACTGTATCCCAATATCGGTGTGGGCTGATCTTACTAGAATACTAGGACTTAAATAAAGAAGACAGAAGAAATCCCTTTTGGAATAGGAGAGAATTTCGAAATTCTCCTCAGCTTAGGAGTGGAATTTTCGAAAAACAACAATAATGAGAATTGTGTTATTTTTGTCTCCTTTATTCTCCTATTTATATTAAGTTCCTTTTGGGCCCAGACAGGGATCTATGGAAGGCTTTGGATATGGGCTCATCCAATTTACTTTTTACTAATTAAATTGAACCCACAATTTAATATAAGTTATAATTGGAATATTACGAGCAGCCACTACAGAAGTAATATTGAACTCTCCCCATCCAAATCCGAAATTACAAGTAATCCGGGTTTCCGTTTAACTTTCATTTCCCGTGCTTAAGATTAAAATGTCCATTAATTAATTAATGTCTGCTATTGACTTAATTAATTAACTTCTTATTAATTCCAAGAGTGGACTTAGCATGAAACGCTTATTTATTATTCATAGAGTAATCACACTCCAACTAGCTAGGTTCCGAATAATAAAACCTCGTTTCGCGCTCCTCTTGAGGACATTTTCAAGCGAGACTCAGCTCGCGCACGATTCAATATAATAGCAATCCTAGCACCGCTAGATATCGATCACCACTACCCAATATATCAGGATAATTGGGTTACGAAAAATCCGCACCATTTGATAAGTCAAAGCAATGCATAATCAATACCGTATGCTCAATGCTAACCTACATTGATTAAGAAATAAATATTTATCAAGACCTCGCCTTTCAGTAGATAGCCTAAGGCAAGTCTTGCTGTTAGATCCGTTCAGTGCTATACCACACCAATGTCATCTTATTTCAGTAAGGCTTAGAAATATGCGGACTGACATTGCAACCTTTCTCGATGGATAGTCAAATTCCATCTAGGTTGTGAAATTCATCTTTTTCTTTGTTTAGAACTGACCGTATTACCTTAAAGTGGACGACGCCCACAACCGGTCTACTAAAACAAAGACTTAGACTTTGTTAAATTAACTTATACATTTAAACATGCATTAACATCCATTAAATGTAAAACATAACAACATTATGACAAAAATAATCTGTTTTATTTATTGGAAAATAAAATAAGAGTTTTACAGTATTCAATCACTCGAAACGTGATTTCTAGTATACAAACTCTAACGAGGGGAGGATCCCCCCTATCGCCCCATGAGGTCATCTCGGCCCCCCCACCCCCACGCGCGTACACGTTATTCTCGCGTGCGAAGACGGAGGAACGTATGTTCGAGGTCTTCCAAGAGTGGAAGGTCGCAACCGACCCCACGGAGAAGATGTTCCTCTACTCGATGCTCGAGAACATGCGGGTGGATTTGGATGCCTCGAGGGCACTGGTGGGGGCGGCGACGACGAGGAGTAGAGAGTGGCGGGGCTCGTGTGTGGAAGCCCTTTTTTTTAAAAAAAAATCATGTATTTTTTTAATCTATGTACCTTTTTTTTTAATGAAATGAATGAATTTTCCCGTATATGTCTCGTAAATTTAATTCCGTAATTTAATCGTAAATTTTATTCCGTAAAATGTAGTTGTTTTTGAATTATTTTTATTGCGACTGGCCTATAGCTGGTCTATGACTGACCTATATTAATGTGGCAGGTGGATTTTTAGTACTACTAACATGGCAAGAAGAGAGAGTGGCTGACCTATGACTGCCCTATTGCCATTGTGGACGCTCTAAAGTACAACATCCAAACTTGCATTCATAATTCTAAGGTGATTGCAAAATGAATGCAAAATTCAGGCTGTTGAATAAGGCTCTTCGCATCTATCTAGACATTGAGGCCCAATTGATTAGCCCAATAATACTATCAATAATTCGGACACTTGGGGCCCACAGTGCCAGGTAATGTAATCCTAATTTCATTAACTTTTAAAATGGTTGCCTTCTTATTTGATGTTACCCTCTCGTGAAAAAAGCAAATCAATGTTTGGATAGACCCAATTTTTATTTGAAATTTCAAAAAATAATAATGTTCAGCAACACAGTCTAACGTCTCAGTCCATTAAGTTTTGGGCATTTGAACTGCTTTAAAACCTGGATGATAGTAGATTTTAGTATTTTTTTAGTTATAATGTAATAAGACTTTTTAGGGCATGTGTTGAGATAGCATGAAACTCGATTAGAATTTGACCGAGAAAATCAAAGGAAGTGAGTGTTAATAGACTTTTAAGGGCATGTTTGGTATCAAAGGGATAGTATGAAACTTGACTAGAGTTTGACCGAGAAAATCAAAGAAAGTGAGTTTTTGCATGTGTTTGATATAGTTTGAACGTGACATTGAATATTTTTCTTTTTATTTGATAAGTGAGTTAGTGATACAATTTCGTTAGTGCCAGCGATACTTGAAATTGGGGGAGTGATAAGGGGCATCCACATTGATCATCCTTCATCCAACTCGTCCCTTTACTTTTTATGGGTTATACACCACTTTTTACTTTATCATTTATTTAAGATACAACACCTACAATCATTTATCCCTTAACCATCCATTCACTTCACTATTCATGGTCTCACTGCTTCATTTTTTTTTCTTTTCACACAACCAATTTAATTTAAATTATAAAAATAATATTTCATTGATAAAATTAAAATTCCACAGTTGAAATCTTAAAATTAAAATTTATTTACGATGCATAATCTTAAAAGGAAAGGTTTTGGCTACTCGTTACCAAATCCCACTCAAATGTGTTCGATTAGATCTTCTAGAGTTAGATGTGGGCGGCAGAATTGTGCGCCAGTGCCTGACAATGTATGTGCTCGCGGAATGGTGCCATCGCACCCTGGCTTGGGGGACTGCTTGCGGTGGAGTTGTCGGAGGTCTTATCGTCTAACCAATTTGTCAAAGCCGACCATTTGTCTTCAATTATCATGTTCTGTATGATAATACACACCAAAAATGATTTCGGTGAGGTGTTGCTTATACAATACGACCCAGGACTTTGACAATGTTGAATCATGTTTGTAGAACTCCGAACGCTATTTCCATATCTTTCCGAGCACACTCATGACGTTGTGCAAAAAGAATTTGTTTGGGTTCTTGCGCCATGTTGAGCGTCTTCACGAAGGTCGGCCACCTCAATTAGACACTATCGGCGAGATAGCACCCCATGTTGTAATGTCGATCGTTCGCCGTGAAGGGTATCATTGGTGTTCTACCGTTTAAAAACTGGTTGAAGACGTCGGATGAGTTGCACACATTGACAATGTTGTTCGATCCTGCGACACCCAAATATGCATGTTAAATCCATAAGTAGTGGTTGGCGACCGCCTTTAGCACAGTCGTCGTGTGATTGCCTTTGTGGCCGATGTGTAATTTTAGAGTTTCTAATTCTATGCACAATGTATCTCAAGTTTAGTAAAATGACTCTAATTCTACAACGATACTGCAAAAATATAGCGTCAAGTGTAGTATTTCGAGTGTCAGTTCACAGGAAGAAAATGTTGGTTTAAAAGCTTAATAAAATATTTTTGAAAGATAAATGATTTCTACACCAAATTAGAATGCTAAAGAAATTAGACTTAATTTTAGAACTGAAATATACTAACAGTATCTTCAACCATATACCAAATCTCATTTTTGGTATCGAAAAATTACTTTTTAAAGTTATGTCTCCATGTTAGACAAAATTTTGCATTCAATAATGGAAACTAGTTTTATTATAACGCGTCCTTAATCCTATATACTATATAAAATTATGATCAATGTCTATAGAATTTCTAGCATCAAGTGGTTTGAACTCTTTTGTTTTAATTTATTTTAGTTTATTTAAAAAATTATTAAATAATACAGAGTTCATAGTATTTAATTCATTTCGTATGAAATTCATTTTTACATAGTTTTAGTTCATTTTAAAGTAATGTTGTAATTATAATTGGGTGGATAATCATTATATGTCCGGGCGAATTAATTTTTACGGTGTCTTCAAAATTAAAGACGCTCCCTTCTACGGTCTGTGTCAAATTGAATTTGAACTTTGAAATATTTAAGTGGCTCAGGTACCAACAAATACAATTACAACTGCAATCCCATCTGTCTTGACCCCATAACATAACCAAATCAAAACCTTTTCCCATTCGGTTGAAAAAGAGTTAGATGACAAGAACTGAATACAAAATGTGAATTTAGCTTCAGAAGACAAAGTATAAGACAATTTGCATCTTGCTGCATGGCCCGTTTCACTTTCTTCCAACCCAGGTGATGAACATTAATTCCTGCAAAAATGTTGTCTCTTCCTTTGCATTTCAAAACACTGAAAAACCAAACTTGTGTTGTCGGTTTCTTGATTTTGAACTGAGAAAAGGTGTGAAATTTATAAGCTTTAAATGGGATGAATAGAGACAGTGGTGTTGAAGATCTCGAGTTAGTGTTTATTTGTATTGTTTTGCTCAAGGCTGTCTGGTTTGTTGATACAGATAAAAAGACTCAAACTTTTTGTTTGAATTTTGACGGATTTAATGTCAAATCAGCATCTCTCTTGTTTGACATTTTCCCCAATTTTCTGGTTTTGTCCGTGTTGGAATTTTTTAATTTTCTTTTTCTTTCTAGTATTAGCACTATACCTTTCTGGGAATGTGAGATAAGCTTGTTTTTATTGCTGTTCCTTCTCCTATAAGGATTATAGTTGGGTTTTATATTGTATTGTTACACATGAAAAATGTTTGTTTAAGGCAAAATAGAGTGAGAAAGTGGATATGGAGTGAGCCTATTGGGTGTTCTTTCTCCCTCCTCTGATGCTGAGCCCATTGGAAATTTAAAATTGTGTGTTAAGTATTCAAATTCACATGTATGTATACATACTTCTGGTGGAATGAGGTTAAGCACAAATCAGAATGTTAGTGAGAGCAGCATAATGATTGAGGATGGAAGTAGACTAGTAATTTTGCAGTAATTTCTTCTTCTTCTTTCTACTCTTACTTAATCCTTACTCCTTCCTTTGCAATCTGTTTTGGCATCTTGGGTTTGATAATTAAGGCTTTTGGTGTGTATAAATATGGTCAATTTGTGAGGGAAAATCGTCGGCTAATCGAACGTAGTCCCTTTTGAAGATTATTCCTTTGTCGCTTTGCTAATAGATGGTAGTCAACAGCTAACCCCATGAATTTGAAAATTCAAGTTTTTTATATTTAGTAGACAAAGAATATTAGTTGTGGGATGGTGAAGAAATAATGTTGAAATGGTTGTTCAGCTATCAGTTCATATGTAGAGCTGTGTTAAGCTGGGACCTTTTAAGGTGCTGTCTTCCATATTCCTTGTCTCTATGGCATCGTTATTATTGCATTCTTTGTTGTTGGAAAGCCTTGCAGTTCGGATCTTTACCTTCATATCATTTTATCATGTTGAAGGAAATCATGTCAGTTGAAAATTTGAAATGAGAATAAAGTTTCATGTGAAACTCTCTACACGTGTTTTCTGTTCATGGTGATCACTCATAGGGTCGTTTTCATTTACATGTCATGAAAGCAACACATCCATATTCTTGAAAGAGAAAGCTTTATCTTCTTCTGATTTTATATTGAGGTCCTAGGGTTGGTGGTGGAATCTAATCTGATATAAGTTAGTTTTATAATCTACCAAACCCCACCAAATGTGAGGAAATGGAAATAATTTTCTTTATCATTAGGTCAGGGATGATTATTTAGCTACATAGGTTTCAATCTATTTTAAGTGAGTATATATTAACATCAGTGTCCTCTGTCCATTTTGACACACGTCTTCTTCCTGATTAAAAACCATTTTAGCTAAAAAACGGATGTGTTCATTTCTCTAATCTCGATGTTCTTCTTGTTTGATTTCCATTGGCAGGCTATATTTCTGATTTGGAGAAGCAGTAGCTAAATAAGTAACTTCAGGGTTGGGAATATTCTTGGATTCCACATCACTCATGGCACCAGGGAGTAGTGCCTTCAAAGAAGTTGTCGAATCACATCCAAAACAGATGAATCATAAAACGTTGAAGATGAAGGCGGAGAGTGGTACTGTAAAGACTAGTATGT
Source organism: Salvia hispanica (assembly GCF_023119035.1). Classification (NCBI taxonomy): domain Eukaryota; kingdom Viridiplantae; phylum Streptophyta; class Magnoliopsida; order Lamiales; family Lamiaceae; genus Salvia; species Salvia hispanica. The sequence continues at coordinate 12,492,057 of NC_062966.1, forward strand.
CACTGGCAGAGAAACACAGCATACATGGTGTTCATGAGCTGCTTCAGTGCCCGACTTGTGCAGATTCTATGTATCCTCCTATTCATCAGGTTTTTACTTCGAACTCTTCTTCTGCAGTAGATTTTGATTAGTTAAAATGTCTGAAAAATGAAATTTTTTTACCTTACATTGACACTTGATCCTGTTGTTTCCCTCTTGGATTCCATTTTTTACCCCTAAGCTCATAATAGACTAGTAAACGTGCAACATGAGGCGTGAAATTTTTGTGTATTTAAAGTTATTCGATTCTATGCAGTGCCCAAATGGTCACACATTGTGTGCAAACTGCAAAAGAGTCCATAAGTGCTGCCCAACTTGCCGTTTCGAGCTAGGGAACATACGGTGTTTAGCTTTGGAGAAGGTGGCCGAATCTATGGAGCTTCCCTGCCGATATCAGAGCTTAGGCTGTCAAGATTTATTTCCATATTATGACAAGGCCAAGCATGAGAAACATTGTCCATTCCGGCCTTACACCTGTCCTTATGCAAGCTCTGAGTGCTGTGTAACTGGTGACATTCCATTTCTCATGGCTCACTTGAAGGAGGATCACTCGGTTGATATGCATGATGGATGCACTTTCAACCACAGATATGTCAAGTCGAACCCCCATGAAATCGAAAATGCTACATGGATGCTAACTGTAAGTCCTTAACTACATAATTCAATCAATCAGGTTAGTATAATGAATCGGTAGAGTTAGCCATTAGGACCCTTTTAAAAACTGCTGATAGAAGAATTTAGTGACTCCTATAGCCTCGAAACTCGTGTTTCTGTCAATAAAACTTGTATATATGCTCTATGCTTGACCTACAAATACTACAAGTTGAAACCTAAGTTGCCCACCCGTCTCATCTTTATGTAGGTTTTCAACTGTTTTGGAAGACAATTCTGCTTACACTTTGAGGCTTTCTTGCTCGGAACAGCACCTGCCTACATGGCATTCGTGCGTTTCATGGGGGAGGACAGTGATGCCAGGAAGTTCAACTACACTCTAGAAGTTGGGGCATTTGGGCGGAAGCTCATGTGGCAAGGAATTCCAAGGAGCATCCGCGACAGCCACAGGAAAGTACGCGACAGCCAAGACGGACTGATCATTCCAAGGAACTTAGCACTCTACTTCTCTGCCGGTAGTAGTCAGGAGCTTAAGCTGAGGGTCACAGGTCGGATATGGAAAGTTTAAGGCCGTCGAATATATCTACTGTACAGTTCGTCTGAAGTCTGCGCCTCCCAGAGCTTACAAGGCCATATAGCATTGCTTGGTTATATGTTGTTGTATCATTAAAATCAGTTTTTTGTTGGCCCTTTGGATCTATGAGGATGCTGGCTTATGTTATGCTTCCTCTTGGATGCAAAAAAATGGATCTTCTTGAAATGTAGCCTTTTGTTTCTGATACTACTTTATGTTTCCTTTTCATTTAATCGCTTGTATGGTCTAACTTAATGAAACAAATTTCTCCTAATGGATACAAAGAAGTGAAAAAAATATAAATTTAATGAGCCAATAACTATTTAAGGGAATAAATATATATTTGGAGATACTATTTAGTTGGTGAAAATCCTAGTCAAACATCAAAGAAACTGAGATAGGTTTGTTGTTGGCAAATAACATAATAATAATAATAATAATAATAATATTAATAATAATAATAATAATAATAATGATAAAAATAAATAAATAAATATAAGCAAGAAATATATCCCTACAAAATTATGGACGTTTTGTGGAATGATTTGGGAGTTTTTAGTTGACGTGCAAGATGAAGGCATTTGCGGTTGAAAAGAATTTGCATGCGTGTTTGTCGCCAAAACAAAACAGAAACTGAAAAAGTCTTGAGAAAGACATATTCCCTCATCTTTTCTCCCTCCATTTTCTGCTCATCTTTCTGTCTCTTTACAGGTTCCGATCTCTTGATTCTTGATCATGTTTTTGTTTTTTTTTTGCTTTGATGGGATTCAATTGTCTAAAAATGAATGTGTTTCTTCTTTGATCCATTCTCGTACATGCATACTATGATGTCTCTATCAAATGTGATTGATTGTAGGACTATTACAGCCTCATAAGAGATAGCAAATGTGGGCATCGATATCTACGACGTTTGCCTAAGCTGAAGATTTCTGCAGCCACTACCTCAAATTTGAACAATGTTGTGTTGCGGAGGAGCAGAGGAGGAGCCTAATCCTCCGGCCAACCAATACACTGCTCCACCTAAGGCCGGCATTCCCTATGCTGGCGGCGGTGGAGGTACGTACGCACGGATTATCCCCATCCTCATCCTCGTCCTCATCTCTCTCATGATGTCTCTTGGTTGAATGTTTAGGCAATGGGAGAGGAGAACCGAGGTCTGGTGCAAGAAATGGACCGCCGCAGAAAGCGTTGCCTATAGAGATACCAGCATTGTCATTGAGTGAGCTGAATAGACTAACCGGTGATTTTGGGACAAAGGCCTTTGTCGGAGAGGGCTCCTACGGCCGCGTCTACTATGCCAAGCTCAGCTATGGCCGTGAAGCCGCCATCAAGAAGTTCGACACCTCATCAGCCGAGCCAGACTCTGACTTCTCAGCCCAGGTGAAAAACAAAGTTCAAATCTTTGTGTTTTAGGACAATGACTGAGGTTGTTTTCTGCAGTTGTCTATGGTTTCGAGGCTCAAGAATGAGTATTTTGTGGGACTGCTGGGATATTGCCTTGAAGCAAATACCAGAATTCTCGCCTATGAGTATGCCACAATGGGATCCTTACATGATGTGTTGCATGGTATTGAGCTGGTGCAGTTGAATTGATGCATTTTTTGAGATAAAAGTGGTTCTTGGTCTGAAAATGTTGTTGCAGGTAGAAAAGGGGTGCAAGGAGCTGAGCCTGGGCCTGTTCTAACATGGAACCAGAGAGTGAAGGTTGCATTTGGGGCTGCAAAAGGGCTTGAATTCCTGCATGAAAAGTGTCAACCTTCTATTGTTCATCGCGATGTTAGGTCAAGCAATGTGCTGCTGTTTGATGATTTTGTTTCGAAGATGGCTGATTTCAGTCTAACGAACCAGTCGTCAGACACAGCGGCCAGGCTGCACTCGACAAGAGTCCTTGGAACATTCGGCTACCATGCTCCAGAGTCAGTTGGTTGACTGATTGATTCAGAGTTTAGATTCAGAGAGAGTTGTGATAGGGAGTTTGATTTGTGTGGTGATTTGTCCAGGTACGCAATGACAGGGCAGATAACTCAGAAGAGCGATGTTTACAGCTTCGGGGTCGTGCTTCTTGAACTCCTGACTGGAAGGAAGCCAGTAGACCACACCATGCCTAAAGGCCAGCAGAGTCTTGTCACTTGGGTGAGTACTTTTTTCTGTTTTTGGTTCAAAAATCAAACCCCTACCCTAATTTTTTTTCTACAGGCAACTCCAAGATTGAGTGAAGATAAGGTGAAGCAATGTGTTGATCCCAAGCTAAACGAAGATTTTCCACCAAAGGCTATTGCAAAGGTCTTGAAAGAAGCACACTAGTCTCTCTTTATATATATAATACATTGGCATCATGCATGATGATAAATGCAAGAAAATGTTTGTCCATTTTCAGATGGCTGCTGTAGCAGCACTTTGCGTGCAGTATGAAGCAGATTTCCGGCCAAACATGACTATCGTGGTAAAGGCATTGCAGCCGCTTCTAAATGCTAAACCAGCTGGACCTGATTCTAATGCATAAAAACTGCACTAATGAAGCAGCAAACATAAGTTTTGAGTGTTGTAATACTCTCTGTTATTCATGTATTTGAAAGAATCCTATGTAACAGTAGCTGCTTCTTCAGTAGTGGTACCGTGTAATACCTCGTATGCAGATGAATCTATTGCCGTTGTTATAGACCAAAAAACGGTTTGGTCCATCAAAGTTCAGCTGCCATATTGTTTAGAAGCATAGAGTTTATTATGTGACCTAGCGGATTCAAAGTGTATACTCGTACTGTTTTGCTATGTACTATATCACCTTTTTGGCTAAGTTAGACGGACACCATTACACAATAACTCCAATCACAAAGACATTGTGACCACATGTTCTGCAACATTATGATGTCTTAACTCTTAGCTCACAACATTTTAGCAACTAAACCAAGAATGCAATAATGGCCGCTTGTCTGATTAGTTTGACACTCAACTTAGTGGCTGAACTAGGCAATGTATCTGCAATCCATTGAAACTGGCAAGTGAGAGAGAAACACAAAAAATTAAATATGGTAAAGAAGACAAGTAAAGTAAGCTACCTCCAGCATGTGTACTATTGCCAAATTGCTCAAATATCTGAGCCTCGGGCGAGTTCAGGGATAGGTGCAAGAGTTCTGCTCATACCAACAGGCAACAAGATTGAAAACCAAAAGTTTTAACTTGAGCAGGATATCTGAGTTGATGGAGTACAGTTACATACCGGGACAAATTGTAGCGTTTGAGTTGGTTTTACAAAGAGGATTAAGGCTCAAAGCTCGAGTGGCATTGAGCTTGAACCCAAGGCTGGGCTCGATCCTGTCTCTAACAAGGACGCAGAGACAGAATTTGGATTTGTCGATGTCTTGGTGCAGCTCGGTGCAGCAAGCTGGGGAAGGAGCTTTGGCATCTCCAGTGACAAAATTGAGACATGAAGATAGGTTAACTAATTGTTGTTGGCACACTTTCTTGTCCTGCGCAAAATTAGAACTCGAACGACAAAACATCATTAGCATCATCAAACTTGAGGCTAAAACTTTCCCGGTACACTGTATTTTACGTGTTTTATTTGGTGTTCTACACATGCTGCAGTTTTGATCACTTATTTGCATCTTGGATAGTGTTTTCTTGAAGAAGGATTTAAGACATTTTTTGGGTGATGCGACTTGCAAGTTATAGTGATGAATAGATCAAAATGGCATGTTATTTCTGAAATCGACGGTTGCACCAATCCATCAATGAAACTTAAACCACAGTAATAGCTCGTCAATCTAAAATTGTATATAGTAATAATATTCTCACATTTCCCACTCAAGAACACTATTTTTGATACTTTATTATAGCATCACTTCATAAAATCTTATATCGAACAAAAAATGCATCATTTTGCATATTGTATAATTCATTTCATACAGTTATAGTTCTTGAAAGAAAAGGAGGAACTCAGGCAAAGGGGTAGTGGAACAACAACACATTGCGATTTCAAGAATGTTAAAAATGGCAAACTAATGATAACATTATCATAAATAAATTTTCTTTGAGACAGAAGGTTGCATGATACAAGGGGGGGTACAATCAGCATGTAGAATGATTTCATCGTTACAATCACTTTCCTTATCCTCTTCTTAAATAGTTTGTCACCACTCGAACTCCTCCTTTGGGTGGAACGACCTGCAGTGTACAAATCGAAAGGTAAGAATCATAATTTCAAATAAACGTTTCTCCTCCAGACATGAAAACCAGTATAACCAGAGAGACAATTTTTTATGGGAAATGTAAGCAGCAACAAGAAATATCATACCCCATCGGTTTAACGTCTAGTCCTAGATTTGCAGCGGAATTCAGCTAAGAGTGCTATGTGATCCGATGACCACTCAGGAGATGGAAGAGCAGTATCTTTCCGCAAACTCTCCTCATCCACCAGCTCCAACAGAGACTCCACGGTTAAGGAATCAGCTACACGGATAAAGCAAGTTATGGTCTAACTTCATCGAATTTAAAAGATCACCATAGTGTATATCAGATCAAAATCAATCCAGAAATATAAAGATTGTGCTATTGAAGGAAGAGCTCAATAATACCTGAATAGAATATATAATCATGAGTTCCAATAAAATCACGAGTGCAGTTTGTAAAGAGGGGTTCATTGGTAGCAGGATCCATTTTTCTTCTCTGCTCCAGTCCAAGACCAACCCCAGCTCTGGCAAAGGACGAGTAAGCACTAACCTAATGTACAATGCCAAAAAAATAAATCAGTATATGTATGAACACAAGTTTTGGTAAGTACATATTCAACAGTCATTGTGAAGTGGTACCAATGGCAGCTGATGTGTTAGTTTGGTGATCGGTCGAAGAATTCCAAGTGGGTCTACAGTCAAATCTTGATGAGCTGGATCGACTTTTCCCATAGCCAGGAGAGCATGAGGAGCACTGTACTTTGCAACAAATAACGCGTTACTGATCACTTACTAATCCAGTGACCGGGGCTACTTTATGCATGCCAACTTAGAAACCACATAATAATTAAAATAGCTAAAGAACCTTCCAGGCACTGAGTTGAAATCCCCACACACCAACATCGGTATATTTGCACTTGCAGCAATTTTTTCCAGGCCCTTCAGCAGCGTGTGGACCTGATATGCACAAAGCATAACGCAACTTAAACAAAGTGAACTTCAGAAAGGAACCATGCCAGGAGAGGGGATCATTCATAAATAAACCTGCCAAAGCCGAACATCCTTCAAATCTTGGTGCATATTTACATGTGTGTTTGCCTGTGTTCAGAAACATGAGAAGGATACTAGTTATCAGAGGTTACACCAAGTCGACTAGACAAGACATTAAATAAAAACAATGCATTATAAAAAGCATTTACCACATTACAAAGCACAAGGAATAAGATTATACCCGAAGGAAGCATAAAAAATTCGAACACTTTTGACCATTTTGAAGGAATAAAAGGAAAATCATATCAACGGGACTATTAGTATGAATCATGATTAAGTCCACTGAAAACAAAAATCTGCCCTTGGTAAGGGAGAAATCGCAGTCAAGAAACCTCGTTCTCAATCCATGAGCCAAGCTTTGCAGTTAAATTTTAAAACAAAATGTTATGTTTGTTGCTGATGTATTTGGAAATCTTACCACACAAACAAGCTGACGCTTCCCAGGGCTATCAACTCCCTGGTTTCCGAACTTGGCTTCAAGAACTAAAATCAAAGCAACATTATCCTGTATGCCAGAAGAGTAGAACAAGTTATTATGCCTAGAAGATAGATGATGAGAGAATGCAAAACTATAGAAACGCTCAAGAAACCAATATAATTATGAAGTTCATGAATACCTTCACCAATCGATTTAAGGCACTTTTCTTCTGTGCAGGTGGAATCACAGCATCCGTCAGAGACTGCGCGGCTTTGTTAAACTCAACCTGCATTTAAAAATATTTACGATTAAAACATTGAAAAACCCCAACTAGCAGTTAGCTGTACATATGATTAAAACAAAAAGAAAGGCTCGGAGCATGTTAGATGCATTTTAGGAATTTCAACCACCTCATATTTTTTGACATGTGAAAATCTATCACGGCGAAAGAAAGTTGCACAGCCATCAAGTGTATTCATGTTCCCGCTAAAAACCTCTGCCGTTTTCCTTTTAAATAAAGCTTGATAACCATATTTATCCAGCTCAGGTGCAAAAAACTCCTCAAAATGATTGCTTTGAACCTGACACAAGAGAAGATGTCAAACTTCATTAATACTGGGTCAAGTATGACCTATCAGCAGCCTTTAGATAAATTACACAAATATTTTTGTTTATTCCTTGGCCTAAAACCTATACAATATTCTACAAATTCAAATTAGAAAGAATGGAGACCCATAATTAATAAAGCTATGAAAGGCATAATTTGATCCCCCACTGGGTATTTTACCTCCTGAAGGCAAACAATGTCGGCACGGTAGCCAACTATTTCTCTTAAAAGGTTTTGCCTGCGGTAGGTCCAAGAGAGAGCCCAAGTGGGGCAGTAGCTGTAGAGTTCATTTGTAGCATATGCATCAGATAAGATGTTGTATGAGAGTGCAGTAAATGTCCCTCCAGAAGAAATGCGACCATCCATATCTAGATGCCCAGAAACATCCATCCCACTCACAGAAATCAAGCGTCGTGGAATAGGAGATGGAGCTGGAATCACACGGGAAGTTGATAAGGCTACTGGAGCTCCCACAGTTAACTTGGTTTCAGCATCTACCACAACACACTCAAATCTGAGGACATGACCAACATCATCGGCTGTAGGTGTATAAGTCTTCGAACGTCCAACTTCAAACCATGTCTCACCACCACTCTTTTGGGTAACTGCAGCAGGATACAAAGCAGTCGTGCCATTTGAAAAGCTGGGGTTTGATTGAGATGTACTCATACTAACCATACTCGATGTTGTACCACCAGTACTATTAAATCGCCCAAAAACTTCGTCCTCCTCATTTCCATTTTCATTTACCGCACTAGCAGCACGCTCATGCAGAACACGATGATGTTGCCAGGAATCACAAAAACACTTGGGAGAACAGTGGTAACTCTTCGAAACAGGTAATTTGGCCTTGAGACACCCAAGGCATTGTAATGTAGCTTGTTCTGTTGGATGAACACTACAAACTGCGACATTTCTATCACTCTGTACGCGGTACCTGCATCAAATATAAAACAATTGATCATGAAAGTCACATCCACATGCACAACGAAATTCTTCTGAGCCCTCCTTTCAAAACAAGAAAGCACCAGTTTTTAATAGTAGCAACGGGCGGTCAAGCCACATGTTTAATCACCAATACAGCAATTGACAGTAAAAAATGGAGTTAGTATGTAACATCATTAAATCCTTTACAGGAATCACTCCATAAACTTTATGAAGTAACACATAAAGTTAAAAGGCAACCTATCCAAGTGTGAAGCAATAAGCAAAAAAAGCGCAAGATAGTAGCAGAAAAGATAACAAACACCATAATAAACTAAGAAGAGGAGGCAAAGTAACATGGAAGAAGGAACTCCGGGTATTAAGATGCACTTCTTAAAACAGCCAATGAAACATAAGTGACATGATTCACTGAGCAAATTAACCACAGCTAACGCATTTTTTTTATTTTTTGGCAAATTAACCACAGCTAACACATAAGGGATTTCAGAAGGAAGTCGTGTAAACTAAAATCAATTCCTCGATTTGTAAAGCCAGAGCATTTGGCAGTTACACATGAAGAAGAAACTAGCTAACATAACTCGTAGCACAAAGTAGATAAAAAAAATAACTAACTCACCATCTATATCTCAAGAAATGGCCATCAATGGGATTGAACTCAGTAACATCCTCAGTCACAACGCTCTTATCAGGGCGCCTCAACAGTACATACGGCGTCAACTCGCACCCCACAATCGGTATATCAGACGGCAGGTGCACCCGCCCCACGCTCAGCATTTTATCCTCAACTTAAAATCCTCCCTCCCTTCTTTCAACTTCGTTTCAAACCCTAAATCAGCAGAAATCGAAGATTCTAGCACAAACTGTCGGCGGGCTTGTGGCGGTCCTGGCGGATCCGCCATCACCAGTGGCCCTCGTCAGTCGCCAGCCTTGCTATCTCGAAATCCTAGTCAATTACAGAATCGATGGATTAATCCATTCAAATGAGCAAGCTTGGAGATCTTTCGGCAACTTGGATTTGGATGAGGGGATTGGGAGATTCAAAGAGAAACGATTGGAAAGGAGCTGCGCCGGCAACCTTGCATGCGAGTGCCGAGAGATAATTGGGTTGGACTTTTGAAGAGAGATGGAGAGAAGAAAACGGGGGATCTGTTAATTGAGAGTTAGGGTTTTAACTGAAAAGACTGGTGTAGTAATAGATGAAGATGATGTTGTCACACGCACAGACATTACCTTCGAAATTGATCTATTGTCTTAATTTTCCATTTTTTTTAAACTTTATTCAACGCAATTTTATTGAGCGATTACTTCATAATTTGATATATATACTTTTTTGCAACTAATTTCTTAATTTAAGAGTTTAATTACTCTAATTGTTCACAACCAATCTCTTCAGGTTAATAGTGAATACGATCAGTTTTAACACTATAAAATTAGTAAAATATAAAAATAGAGAAAAGAAATGGTTGAAATGTTAAAAATAAAAAAATATAATTCAGTTCATTATATAAGAAAATTTACCAAAAATCACTCACATATAATATAATTCAGTTCATTATATAAGAAAATTTACCAAAAATCACTCACATATTAATAGAAAAAAGTATCATGTTCGTTGCACGACATATTTTATTTTTTTTTGGTAACTAAAATGAAAAAAATACAATTATATGCAATTTAAAAATAAACTAAATAAATAAATTATTAAAATAAAATTGCTATATTAGAAAATAAAAAAGAAAATACTGAAATAAAATTAAACTTATACAGTAAATAAACTAAAAGAGAAAAGAGGGGGGATGGAGAGAGCAAAACACACTCGGTAGACTATTTACAATATTAATTTTAGAAGCATAAATAATTATACAAAAGGTCCATTCAAAATAAGATGGCCCTATAATCACTCAATTTTAACCCCATTAGAGTATCCACAGTGGGGGGACCGCGGCCCTTGGCCTGGAGTCGGCCCAGGCGCGGCCCCCCACTACCGAGGTACAAGGTGGACGAGGCCCAGGGGGTGGACGAGAGAGGGTCAAGCTCTCGGCCAGGCCGAGGCCCTTGGGCACGCGACTCGGCTCGTCACTGCAGGGGCCGAGAGCCGCGGCCCAGGCCATGGTTTCAGTGTTTTTTTTTTTGAGTTTTTGTGTTAATTTTAGGGTTTTGGAGAAGATGAAGTGGAGAGAGAGAGAGTGTATGTGACGAAAAGTTTTCAAAAAAATTTGCATTAATTTAGCATTAATTTAGGAAACAAATCAATCTCAATCACTAAATCCCTATTAAATTGGTCAACTTTTAAATTAAGGATTGTGATTTCAATTCACACCCTAATTACGGAAATAATTAAAATTCAAATTTTCAATAAATATATTTACTTGTAATTGTCAAATTTTTTAAAATTAATTTAGATTTTTTTAATATTATTGTCCAATAATTTGTATTCTAGCTAAATTAAAATATAACAAAAAATGTAAGAAAATAATTTTAATTGGTGGCCCGGAGGGCTACCATTGTGGTGGCCAAGTTTGTTGGGCATGCCCAAGAAATGGTGGCTTGGGCATATGCCCAAGAGGGCCACCACTGTGGACACTCTTATGAATAATACAATAAAAATTGAATATAGGGTTCATACTTCATACTCTGCGGCGACTCCTCTTCAAGTCTCATCATATCTCTCTTCTCCTTCCAATTTGAAAATAGAAATATTGTGATGCTCCTTCACTTCTCACTCTCGGCCCTTGGAAAAAATCTCGTTAGTTGTCGCCAAATTGCCGCCCAATCTTCGCCTCCGTACCTCGTCTGCTCTCTCCTTGTAGCCGTGACACACTACTGGGGCCTTCTTCGTACCGGCATTTCAATTTGTGTTAAATTTAAAATTACAAACAAAATACCGTTTTTTAAAATCTGGGAACAAATTAAAATGATTCTTTAAAATGATCACAATTGAATTATAGTAAAATCATATTCATGGATTAATTGTAGGGAAACAAAAAATGATTATTTAAAAATGATTACAATTACGATTCTTTAAAAATGATTACAATTGAATTATAAATTATTTAATTACCACTTGCATTAATCATGTGATTACTTTTATTTGGAATAGATTATAATAATTAATTAAATTTAACACCATATTAATGGATTAATTATAGGGAAACAAAATAAATTAGTTAAATTCTATCCCTACAATTATGGAATTCAAATTTGTGTTAAATTTTAAATTTACAAACAAAATACCGTTCTTTAAAATTTGGTCACAAATTTTGAATTTTAAATTTACAAACAAAAGGGTTATTCCCAAAATACCCCAAAAATTCCTCTTATTTCCTTAAATACCCCCAAAACTCCCCTTTTATATATTGTATAGATGTATAAATAGATGACAACGTACCTTCGAAAGTAACCTATTCAGTAGGTCTTAATATTCCATTTTATTAACTTTATTCAATTAAAATTTGGTATATATGCTTTAAGAATCCAATTATTCTCCTCTTTCGCAACCAATATCCTAATTTAATACTCCTTCCGTTCCATAGTAATAGAGTTATTTTGTCATTTTGGTACGTTCCATAGTTATAGAGTCATTTTCCTTTTTAGTAAAAAGTCGAAACATTTTTCTACACCTACTTCACTCTCTCTTACTTTTTTTTTCTCTCTTCATCTCTCTACCTTTTTTATTTTTCACTTTATTCCCCCTTTACTTAACTCATCTAACACAATTTTTCTTAATCTTCGTACCAAAAAGAAACGTCTCCATTACTATGGAAATGATGAAATAGTAGTTTAATCACTCTCTTTGTCTGCAAGTCTGCAACCAATCTCTTCATATTAATAGTGGATGGGACCAACTTTAGGTGTATAAAATTAATAAATTGTAAAAATAGAAAATAAAAAGTGATTAAAGTATTATTAATAAAAAATATAATTCACTTCACTGTATTAAAAATAATTACCAAATTAAGCACGTATTAACGGGAAGGACAATGCACCTTTGAAAGTAACCTATTAATTATGTCTTAATTTTCCATATTTATTAACTGTATTGAATTTGAATTTGACATGTACTATGCTTTAAGAGTTCAATCAATCTCTTTTTGCAACCAATTTCATGATTCAAGAGTTTAATTAGTCTACTTTTCTAGTTTTTTTTCACTTATTTTTCTTAATATTTCTTAAAATATGTGCATAAAATGAATGAAACTCCTATTCGTGGATGAGGGAGTATGTTTTAAGAGTACGATTACTCTTTTCTTCCGCAACAAATTTCATGTTTTAAGAGTTTAATTACTCTCTTTGTCCACAATCTCTTCATGTTAATAGTAGATGCAAGGAGTTTTAATATAAAAATAGAGTAAAAGGTGATTAAAATATTATTAATAAAAATATAATTCACTTCATTATTCAGAAAAATTACCAAACATTACGCACATATTAATAGGAAAGACATCGTACCTTCGAAAGTAACCTATTCACTGTGACTTAATCTCCCTTAACTTTATTCAATTTGAATTTGATATGTATGCTCTAAGAGTACAATCACACTCTTCTTCCGCAACCAATTTCCTTGATTTACGAGTGTAATTATTCTCTTTGTTTGCAACCAATCTCTCCAGATTAATAATGTATGCGACCAGTTTAAATATAAAATTAATAAAATATAATAAATAGAGAGAAAAGGTGATTAAAATATTATTCATAAAAATTATAATCACTTAATTATATTAAAAAATTACCAAAAACTAAAATAGATTATTTTCGTGCATTGATAAAAAAAATATTTATTTGTATTTAAAAAAAAAAAAAAAAAAAACTCAATTTTGGATTGTGATAGAAAAAGTACTAGTAACTTATAAAGAGGATAAGAGCATCCACAGCGGTTCACAAAACCGTCTCTATCTCGTCTCGGAGAGACGAGACGGATAAGAGACGCCGCTGTGGGATGCATCCCGTCCCCATCCCGTCTCTATCTCGTCCCACGTCTCTTAGTGAAGGGGCTCCCGGCGAGACGAGACGCCACGCGCTTGGGCGACGTGGCGAGCTCCGGTTCGTGCGTGACGCCCACTCGCCGTCCCGCGAGTGGGCGTCATTTATATCCGTTAAAATTGATTTTTTTTTTTATTTTTTTTTAAATCAGAAAAAATTCAAAAAAAATAAAATATATATATATAAAATTTCAAAATTATACTAGCCGTTTATAGCCGTTTTTTACAAATTTTTAATTTTTTTAAAATTTTTTTTAAGCCCCAAATCACTTCTATAAATACCAAATCATTCCCACAAAACGAAGTAGACGCAAATGATCTTCATTAGACAACTCTTTGCCTCCATTTTTTTTAATGGTGTGTATTTTTATTTTTTTAGGATTTTAATTATGTGTGTTTTTATTTTTTTAGGATTTTAATTATGTATTTTATTTTTATTTTTAGGATTTTAAATTGTAATTTTGTTTTATTTAATGAAGTGTGTTTTTTATTAATTGGATTTGTTGAAAATAAAAATGAAAAATGAAATTGAATGAATAGTTAAGAGATGAGATGGTTAAGAGATGGATGGATGTGGGTGCTATCTCTTAGTTAAGAGATGGAGTGGAAAGTACAGTGGGGCCCATGAATAGTGAAGAAATGAGACGGTTAAGAGACGGATAAGAGACACTGCTGTGGATGCCCTAATACGTCAATTGTTTTAAAAAACAAGAACAAAGGGGAGAAAAAAAGGTCTACGATCTCAGAATATTTTATGTTAATGTCAGTGATCATATTGAGCTTCAAGTTTCCACTTTTCATATCTTAGATAGATCGAGAAATCAATAATAATAAAAAGGATACATTTGCATGATATTGTATATGATTTGATACGCAAAATAAAAATCTTTGTAAAAGTAAATAGCGATAAAGATTTTAATAAATGAGAACTACCACAATAGACATAGATAGCATAGGTATAGTTGTTGAATGTGAATATGGCCTGCAAACAAGCATTCTGTAGTGGGATGGATGATCTATTATTCTATGCTCTTATGTAAACAAAATAGAGGTTAAATACGAACAAATATAAACTCAGACATCAAAATCTCAGTTTAAGAGAAATGCAACTAATTATATCATTAGGCCAAAATTGGTCTTGAGTTGATTGCCAAAGAAAAAAGAGCACACAAGTCTTATACGATAATATAAGAAAAGGAAAATCACAAGACATAAGATAAATAAATACTCAGGCTTAGTAACCACCCTTGAGATCATTAACCACATCGTATGGAATGGGAGTGACGGTCTCTAGTGTAGCACCCTCCACCATGAAACCGGGCTTGGGTCCCTCTGGCTGTCTCTTGGTGCTGATGATTTTGCCCTGAGCCTTCGCCTCAGCCTTCAATTTGTCGTTCTTCTTGATTCTCTCTTGGATCTCCTCATGGCACCTCGAAGGTTGGACGTGCTCCACACGAACATGAATCCTCTTCCTGATGATCCTATTTCCAACCTTTACCACACACGAGAAACACAGCATTTTAGTAAAACTCTGGTAGATAAGCAGATACTCCTACTTTATAAATGTCCTACTGGAATGTAGACAGGCAATGTTTCACTACAACAGTATGCAAGGAATGCAAATGTATCACAAATTGATCAGTGCTCAAACATACAAGAAACCCCAATTAGAAATAAATGTATCACAAATTAATTCAAACGTTGTTTAAACCAGTTAACACATCTTACAAGCTTCTTAGTCTCACAAAGACACATGGTCGATTTATGATTCCAAATTAGCCAAATTAAGATATACAATATTCAAAAGAGATCCAGTTTCAAACATAAAACTAACCGTTCTACTAATTTATTAATGTATAATACAGATTTCAAATTAGAAATGTTGGAGCTCCAGAATCAACATACAACTCTAATTTCCCAAATTGTTAAATCATATTATCCTCCGCAAAAGGTCCTAACCCTAACCAAATACAAAACTAATGTAACAAACAATAACAATATCACAAATCAAAAAGCAGATTTTTCAGCAAGAGACAACGGAAATTAGGGTTAAAAAGCAAGCTCAAAAGACAGCAAACCTGTTTGTTGACTTCGACACCGACAGCGCGCTTGGTGACGTTCCAGACGCGACCGGTGCGGCCATGGTAAAACTTGTGAGGCATACCCTTGTGGATGGATCCGTTCACCTTAACGTCGACATAATCGCCGATTTTGAAGATCCGAAGGTAGGTGGTGAGATGGGTAGGACCCTTCTTCCTGAAGGCGCGGGAGAAGGAATCTCTGGTGCGCGACCTCAAACCGTGACCCGCCGGCATTTTGCGATGCTTTCAGTAGCCTGCCTCACTGCGGATTTGTGTGGGAAATGGAGGTGGAGAATGCTTTAGGAGTTATACTAGGGTTTACGCAATTCTCATGGGCCCTAAAGTTTGTCGAATGGGCTTTTATTTTATGTGGGCCTTCCCAAATAACACCTTATAAATGGAAAATTACTTAGATGGATTACGGTAAGGATCTCCTTATCCACTTTTTCTCCTCCATTTCTCATCCACTAATATAAAATTGACACATGGATCCATTTTTATATATAAAAAAATGCCTACTAAAAGCTTGCTCCATTCCTCATCCACTACATTCTTCATACATTATATGGAATTATGGATCAAACAAAAAGATGTCATCAATCAACAAACTCAAACCATACATAAGTTGAAGCAGTACAGCTACGCTATATGCATTTGATCTGAAGAAATGAAAGCATTCTCTAAACTAACCGAATTAGAAACATCCTCAGTCTCAAAGGCGCATATATTTATTTTCGTGCAACAACAATAATCAGAAATCAATAAAGCAAATACAAATGCACAACCATTCAGACGATGATACAAAGCCAAAATCAACAAAAAATTAGCAGATTCCTTACACACATATATAAAAATGCCTACTAACAGCCTGCTCCATTTCTAGATTACCCACAAAGCAACAACTGCAAAATTTCAAATATACTCCAACCAAGCAGCAAAAATAATGAAATCATTAAATTACCAAAAAAATTTAAAAATAGTTCACAGCAAAATAATTGAGTTCATCAATCTTTTTCCACTTCAAGCTCAAACACAATTGGTCTTAGTGCATGAAAATTTCAAAAATAGCAAACACAATCTTTTTGTATGCTTCTAAACAATTACTTGTGAATGCTTTTTATTGAATGGCATGTTGTGAGCTTCAATGGAGAAGCTTCAATGGAGAATGGGAGAAATACTTCCCGTTAGTAATAAAGTAGAGAGGCGCTGATTTTAAAAATGGAAGATAGAAGGGTTGTTTTGATTTGGCGCTGATTTAGTTCGGTTCATGAATTAGATTTGATTAGGCATTTTTTTATATATAAAATGGATCCATGTGTCAATTTTATATTAGTGGATGAGGAATGGAGGAGGAAAAGTGGATGAGGAGATCCTTACCGGATGGATTATGGCTCCGTCAATGAACTTCAAACTAAAGATTGACTGAATTTTTTAAATACAAGATAAATTTATCGCCTATATACTGAAAAATGAACGTGAATAAATTTAACATTATGGGTACAGGTGATTAAAATTCTCTCTTATAATGATGTTTGTATCCCAGAAACATTATTAATCTGTGAATTGATTAAACAATCAAGATAATAATTAAAGGAAGACTAAAATAGGCATATTTTTTGTAAAAGTTTCTCTCTCTAGTTTACTTTATGTTGAACATGATTTATAGTATCATTCTAGTTTATTCGTATAGAAGTATATAAACATCAAACATGTACGAATTCCAAGGTTAAATGCATTTGGCTATGTATCCTTTTGATTATTACTCCTATTTTACTTTAATAATTACTTCATCCGTTCATCCGTCCCACAAAATATGCACGCTTTCCTTTTGAATCCGTCTCACAAGAATATACATTTTTTAATTTTGAATTTTTTTTTCTCTCTAGTTAGGTGAGACTCATTCTCCACTAACAATAATTTAATTATTTTTTCTCTCTACTTCTCTCTTATTTTACTAATTTTACATTAAAACGCGTGTCGAACCCAAAGAATATATACTTCTCTCTTACTTTACTAATTTTATATTAAAACCCGTATCAGACCCAAAGTGTATATTATTTGAAGACGGATGGACTATTATTTTTAGTGATTTTAGTTATTTAGTAATTGAATGATTTTTTTTTGTTGTTACCAAACCCAAGAGGGGAACAATAATGATTGCTTATAAATAACCAATATCATAGTTTTGTGTATTTTTGGAGGAGCAACAATAGTTCTCTGTCTACTCCATGATAACTCTAACCATCAACTTATTGGTTGGAGGAGAAGCGTCTTACCAATTGAGCTGCGCTTCGTCATTAATCAATATCATACGACAATGGAACTGAGAGATTTGAAATCAGGAGGAAAATCATGAACTGTTAGGCTAAGACACATGATATGATGCAGAAGTCCTAATTTGTAATCCACAATGTCAATCTGAATGCTTCGAAGGAAGCTTCAAGGTTATTTGTGATCATTCTAATATAACCTGAGTAATAATCAGATGTTAGATTGGTGATCAAATTACTGAAGAGTCAATAAAATCAATACCTTAAAGTTTCATTTATTAATTATTTAAATATTAGAATTTAAATTTGCTTTTCTTTTTGTTACTAATTATTTTTATATATTAGTTAAAAGTTAAAACAAATCTCCAACTTTTATTCTCTGGATGACTAGATAGCACAGGCTCAATTGGGGTACTTGAAACATAGATATTAATCTCTAATATTCGTATGAGAAATTGGTATCTAAAATCATGAACTTTGTCTAAAATTTGGTATTTCCCATGAACTTTGAAATTGGTATATAATATCACGAACTTTGCATTTTGTTTGGTATTTCCCACGGATATCTATTACTATATTTGACTAACTTACGAGGCTTTTTCATCATAATTCACACAATTAAATCAACGTGATTTTCAACGTAACTTTTTATCCTATATGTTATGAACTTAAAAAGTGGTTCAAAATATTATAAAACATATCACGGTTGCCTACGTTAAATAAGATTTTGATGAAAACATCTTATTTGAGTGAGTTTGGGAAATACCAAACAAAATGCAAAGTTCGTGATATTATATACCAATTTCAAAGTTTATGGGAAATACCAAATTTTAGGTAAAGTTCATGATTTTAGAGACCAATTTCCCTATTCGTATATATCATTAGTGATTATGGAATACTCCTGCTACCTCCGTCCATCAAAATTTGTCCCATTTTTTCATTTTCGTCCGTCCCTAAAATTTGTCTCATTCACTTTTATCATTTTTGGTAATGGATCTCATCTTGCACTAACTCATTCCTACTCACATTTTATTATAAAACTAATATATAAAAGTAGGACAACAATCCATTAAGTTTTTCAACTCACTTTCTATTATATTTCTTTAAACCCGTGTCAGGTCAAAGTGGGACAAATTTTGGTGGACGGAGATAGTACAATTTATTAGTAGCAAATAAACCTAAAGAAATTGTTGTATGGGCTGGACTTTTGGGCCATTAATGATTAGTTTTGTGAGCCCAAATTGTTGTTCATGTTTTTCGCGCGAAAAGCCTGCAATGAAATGACTTGAAAATAAAGTTGCAGATCAAAAACAAAAGCAAGCCGCGCGCTAACTGTTTCCCTAATTCCCTTGGTATTTTTTCTATGCCTACTGTTGTTTTTTTGGATACGGGAAAATTCAGTGCCACTGATATGGTGTGCACAAGCCGGACATTTGATGTTTAGTTTTAAACCTTTTGTTTTGCGATACTGTTATTGGATTAGTTTAAATCGGGTTTATTGAAATGAATTTTGCATTCGTTAGACTGTTCTGGCGGTGTGAAATGTTTCAGATTTCAAGTGGAATGGATTCTCATGATTATACAGACGTTGGTGTTTGTTTACGGAGGAGTTTTAGTTGCTGTAGGGTTTGCCATAGCTACTAGCTCTGTCGCACTAGGGCGTACTTGGAGTCTGATTGAGATTTGTGGAGATCAAAACTGCTCGATGGATGAAGTTCTTCTTAGTCAAAATGTTCGTCTCTCTATTTGAATTTGGCATCACCTTTCGAATTTCCATCACTTTCCTTTCACAGTTACAACATTATCTGCATTCTGAGTTCTCTGCTGGGGTGAGACGATGTCAATCACACAACCATTAGATATATACTTATGCATTCATTTCTCAGTCCATCTAATAGGTTTTCAATACCACCAAAATATCCTTTTCCCTTATTGAAAAGCTAAATTGATTGTCTGGTATTGATGAAACCAATGATTTAATTGGAGAGCCAACAATATCTAGATGCAGATAGCTATCTTTACTGCCTTCACATAGTGACTAAGCAGCCAACCTGTTTGGGCTTATCCAGAGCAGTTGAGGTTTTTTATGACATCTGAAACGTGTAAAGTGTTGCAGTTGATCCCGTAAGATTTAGGCTCCCTATCAAACTCATTACAGAATTATTTACAGGTTACGCACTTCCAAGGTTCACACAGCTCACAGTGGCATCCTATTGTTCATTTCTTACTAGATGCACTGAGGATGACCATGTTTCCTGAGTTCAGCGTTAAGAGCTTAGATGATTAGTCACAGGTGCTGCAGTTTGAATCTATTTATACACCATTTGCTTCAGTTTTATAATCTACTTATCTGAAACTGGTACTAATATGTAAAATTTTGAAGTGATTATCCCCCTTCTCCTTCTGGTAAAGTTTTATGCGCTCTCTCTTGAATCGTTACGGTTTGCTTTTTACTCATATGGTGGGTATATGCTGGTGTACCATCAATGGAACATAGAAACATCTACTCTGGAAAGACTAAGGGTGATTTACAATAAGATTTAGGCAGCATTTAGTGTGGACAGTTTCAAATATATAGTCCAGTATTCTTGATAGTTGTTGGCAATGCTTTACTTTAAGATTTTTACAGTGTATGATAGGGTTTGTATGCATTGAGTTTTATATTGGGAGTACAGAGGTTGATGACCCTTGAATTTCTGGTTAAAACAGTTCTCATTTTTAAGGTTTCACAGTTGTGAATTGACTCATTGAGCCTGTAGGTTGTAACTGTCTCAGTAAAACATTGGTATCTTACCGTGATATATTGTATATTTGTATACTCAGTCAATTCTTATAGCAGAGATCTATCCAACTTATGATCATAAATGCTAACAACAACTCAAGAAAGATACTTTTTGCTATGTTGAACTCCTTCATATTAGTACTATCTTGGATAATGTCAAATGTCAGTACTTGCTTGTGCCATTAACTATTAGATACGGCCACGATACAGTTAATTTGTTATTAAAGCAAAAAAGATTGGTGATTGAATATATGGTACTGATGCAGCTCTTTATCCAACATAAAACGTGTCTAGCCTCTGAGCTAAATAAATGTGATATTATATAGTACTACTAGTATACAGTGGCATCTACGGAATGCAAAGGGAGTGCTCTAAATTCTTGAGTGTCTATTGTGAATGTTTTTTCAATTTGTCTATTGATTGTTGTTATGCTGGATCCAACAATATTGATAATGAGGGAGTAGCATACATTGCTATCTTTTCTTAGAAATATTAGCACAAAGAGGGGGTAAAGACAATAAGAGAGTGAAATTCCTTTAATCCTAAACATGTTTGCAGTTTGTAATTATGAAGTAGACTTTTGATGCATACCTCACATGAGGCATTCTGCTGGATGCAAGTTGGAAGCATTCATATGTGTTGTTGAAATACTTGGGAGAGGTAGGGGCGCTCATGTCTGGGGTCCTTGTTGTTTTATGTGGATGGAATCGTGCAATATTAATTGAGCTACAGAAAGTTTTATTGTCTACTTAATATGATCACCTAATTATATCACATTTACCAGTTTTTTATTAGGTAAATGCCAACCTTGATGAAGAACTTGTCATCTTTGAAAATCAGATAACAGAGGTGGTGCCAGGACATGTGTGTGGTTAAGCTAAGCTATACGAGCATCTCTCATTATCATTGTACATGTACAATAGAATACATACATGTGGCACCATATATCATCTTTTTGTCTTGATTGCATGATCCCAACACCCCCCCCCCTGCGCACTTTAGCATGGGGGGACTGTTCAAACTGTCAACCTCGTCTGCAAGCTTTATAGAGCTGTGGACCGATGTTACTTAAATTCCATGGTTGTGTGACTGTGGTCCTAAGTTTCATATATGTGTGCTCATCATATGTCTTTGTTATTGGCTTCTTTATTAGTCAACTTTTTCTGTGCATTTGTTTCTGTAGGTATCCTCTATTTATCCCCCATCAGAGGGAATTTAGTTGGTGGGCCTGGAGATAGTTGGCTTGTATTATCATTGCCACAGTAGCAATTTGGTAACACTTCTCTATTCATGCTTTTAACTCCTTTCCACTATTTTTTTTACTTTCCCACAATCCCACTGCTGTCAGTTTCCGTCTAATTGGAGGGTGCTCAAGGCCATACAATTTTCATTATTTTGAAATGGAATAAACATGCATATTTTGGTTCCTCGTCTTTTTTTTGAATTGGATCTCTGTGCTAGATTCCCTTTGTTTTCTGTCATATTTTTTGAGCTAGGTCCTAAGTGTTTTTTTAATCTTGTTTTTTGGATTCATATACTGTGGTTTGTAAAAACTAAGTCATGTACTTTCATTTATGCTAACATTATGCCGTCGCCTAAAGGAGCTAAATCAAACGTGACTAAAAGTATTGAAATTCAAATTTAACCTAGTTACCTTACAGGACAAAAATAAACAGCAAAGTCTCAGTTTTAACTATTAAAAGTACAGTCATATTTCAGAAAAACTTGGCAGCAAAAAATGTGCACGTCTCCTTCTGGCAAATGTAGTGTTCTTTTCGGTAGATGGAATGTGAGAAAACTTGCTGAAAACTACGTGATCGGCCCAAACATGGTATTTTCTTTTTCATTTTGTTTTTTCCATTTTAAAGTTTAGTATTGGTTCTCAACACATAACTCACACACACGTTATACTATGCATGCATTTATTGCTTGGAATAATTGCAGCCCTCTGTAAAAGCAAGTGTGAAATTTTAATAAAATAAACTCTGATATATCAGGTGGTTCAAATTTTAGGTAAGGGATATGTTACGAAATTCATGTTTTTGCTGAGTTTATCTTCTATTTATAAATTATCTTTTTCATTTTTGATCAAGTTGAAGAAGTATTTGCTATTTCATCAAAGCCTATTTATAAATACCTTTTCATTTTTGTGGCTGTAAATAAAGATGGATGTATCACATATTGTTTTTAATCTTATTAATTATGCTGCACAGCATTAAATTTCATATTAATGGATATATAATGAGGTTGTGCTTGCAAATTCGAAAATTAAATGCTGACTGACTATGTATTTTGAAAAGGTACTCCCCACAAAAATAAATTCTGAAATTATCATAATCTGCCCTTGCCAGTTATATTTCAAACTTGCATATATCTAGATTTGGGAAGCTTTAACGAAAAGTTGGAAATTTATTGCAGCTAATACACCACTGCAGATTCACATGCCGAAGCAGTATAGTACCTTCATATAGTCATGAATAAGACTTAAGATCTGGATCTCCCCAGCCATGTATATATTTGTACACATTGTTACGTGGGAGATAGATGTATCTATACAGAGGATCTATATAGAGGATAAAGGAGCCTGAATAATTTTTTGGGCAAATTGCAAAAAAAATTATACTATAAATTTTAATGTTTTTCCTCAATTTTTACAGAGTTTAATTTATTTGAAATTGTATCTAATGAGATATCCAAAAAGTTATAAGAGGATGCGACCACATGTGAATTTTATTATCTTTCTCAACACATTTAGCAAATAACTTGACCATGTCATCAATTTGAAATACATGTGCGTCATTTATTATCTTTCTCAACACATTTAACTTAACCATGTCATCAATTTGAAATGCATGTGCGTCATATCAACAATATAGTACATATAGGAAATGAAAATATTTCGTCATGAGATAATTGAGAAATATGTATAAAAATCATAGTTCTCACGACGACTTTTAAAATTGACATAGCAGAATTTAACCAAAATTCATGGGTTTTTTGGCAATTTTTCTGCAAATTTTTTCTTAAAACTAGGGGTCATAAACATATTCTCTTGAAGTGTGTATATATGACATGTGTGTAAGTTTAGGGTGCAAATATATTGTGTACATATCTCCACCCAATAGATCCCATTCACTTCAATAGACTTGGCAAAATGGGAATGCTCAGATCACTTATCTTAGCTTAAAACTGAATGCAAATTAAAGAGTTTTCACCAACATAATTGTACAAAACAACTGATTTATTATAGGATCAGTTCTCTCACTAGTAAGTGTGGCCAATTACACACGAGATATGGGAGGATTCATCACTTCATATATACATAGTACACAACTAATATTGATCTTTAATATCTAGTACATTGAGCATGACAGTTAGGGGCCTACTTTAACATAAAAATTAAGATAAGTGGTCTCAAGATCATTTGGAGGTAGCAAGTGGCAAAAGTCTTCATCCGAAATCTTCTCTAGATATGTTATAACATCATCAGTTAAAGCTGGATGGTACACCAGATCTTCAACTAGATATGTCTTAACATCATTAAAGCTTTGATGATCCCTACCTTATATTCATTTCAGCTGCTCTATTAATTCTTGCCTTGAGTGCTGCTACAATTTATAGTGGTGGTTTGGTTTGTGACTCCAATTAAATAATCCACCAAGACATGAAAGAGAGACCTTTTCTTGCTACTAATATGACCGACTTAACAGAATAATGTGATGAATGTCTATTGATTAACACCAACGGTCTGTTTCTAGCTAGCTAGCTAGCTGCTGTTCTTATTTCTTCAACTCCATTGCAATTCTTGAACTATATTTATTCGAAATTAAACTGACACTGACATAATCTACAATATAGCAACACATAGATATGTATGTGTGAAGAAACTATATTAATATAGAGTATGTCCCTGCAGAATATATGGAGAAAACTCATCAGAGATGCAAATCCAAACTCACATGATCTTGCATGGCAGGCTTTGCATCGAATGTGAACCGGCTCTGAGAGCCAAGAGCAGCAGCACTAGTTATTGTTGACAATGGATTCAACTTCTCAGTCTTGGAATCTAGCAATGGAATCTGGCGATGGTGTGTGGGTAGAGAAGGAAAAGGAGACGGCCGCCACAACCCCAAGGGGCTGCCATTGATAGGCTGTGGCTGTGGGTGATGGTATGAGGAGTGTGGTCTGGTGCTGTTCCAAGAATGATAGGGTGGAGGAAGAGGTGGTGGAGCTGATCGGAAGCGGGTGTAGTTGATGAGGCGGTAATGATCATCTGATATGCCAGCATGGACCATAACCGACTGCAGATGGGCGCGTTTGGCGTTCTGGCGTTCCCTCTTGTGGGCGTTTTGGTGGCCGCCAAGAGCTTGGGAGGTGGGAAAGATTCTGCAGCAGTAATGGCATTCGAACTTCCTGCTGCTTGTCTCTGTGCTCTTGCTCTCTCCATCATCAATGCTGCTGCCACCTCCAAATTCTTTGCCGAAAAGCCTTATGGCGCTGCCGCTGCCCTTTTCTTTAGCCGGACGGATGAAGGGCAGCTCAGAGAAAGACTCCACGTTCATGAAGTCGCGAGTCTCTCTCTCATTCCTCTCCATCCTTCTTGAGAGAAAGAGAGAGAGAATGTTGAAAAGTAGGAGCTTTAGTTCTCTTGTATTGTTAGTATAGTAGATGTGACAAGGTGTTGGAATATATATGGCATGATTTGCATTGGATCTATAATTAAGGTCCCTTCTTTTGGGTGAATATTTATTGATCACGGTTTTGCACTTATTAAGCCTGACTACACAGTTTTGTAGTTTATTGAAATGGCTCCATCTAATAATCCTTGTCATTGTGTGATAACAATGGTTGCAAGGCATGGCAAAGTTTTACATCATACAATTCCATTCCAATATATGGGCTACAAAACTACAAGTCTACAGCATGTATAGATTGTGAAATCTGTTGGCTTTCTGCGTAATAACAACATTACATTTACATTAATATTGATGTGGTTAAGTTTGATGATAAAGGCTGCAAGATTTCATTGATAATTGATCAAGAGGCATTAATGTGGAAAATGTGATTAATATTCAAATCAAAGAGAAGGGACAAATGAATTGAACAGTAGTGAGGACCACGTACAAGTACTTGTTTCCACTTCTTAATAGCTACTTGGCTCTTCTGTAATAAGGCTACCCCATTGTACAATCATGTGGTCCTAATCTATGTTGCCCATGAAAGAGAGATTCCAAATCCATCATCATTACGCTCCCTTTCTCTACATGGTTTTTTTACCTTATGTGCTTTAAATTCCATAAACAAAACCATCGACTTGGATTCAACTGTAAAGCTATTTCTAGCAAATCAAACCCCAACACTCATTATTCTTTCATTACAGACTTGGTATATGTTTATGTTATATACACTAGTGGTCCTAATTATCTCATAGGAGTATATTTATGGAACAATTAATATACTACTTCCACTATATAACGCAGCTGCACAATGTTACTACATTAGATACTACCCCTAGATGATAAAAGGTGTGTCCACCAATGCTAACGGAGTATCCAAGATTTTCAGTTTATGAGTGCGATCAGGGACGAATCTATCCTCAAATATGTTTACATATACTAGTACTATTTTGTTGTTTAATTTTACAAAAAATTTGAAATTTCCTTATATTTGCACCTTCTCAAATTCTCAAAATTTCCTCGTGGAGTATATAATTTGCCCCCTTTCATTTATAACCTAACTCTGCTCCTGAGTGCGATATAATTATGGCTACTTGAAGCATTCAACCGGTCCATTTTCTTCTTTTTAATATGTTCTTTCAATCAAAATAACTGTCTTTATTTTTTTTAATAAAAACTTCTTTATATAAAAAAATGGATCACTTTCTTGTGTTATTATTTGGATGAGATCTGCTATTTGAAATGGATATTCTAATAACAAAAAATATGCATTACTACAAGATAACTAAAATACATTAAAAATTGAATTAAATAGAAAATATAAAAGTAAAATGCATCATAAGATAATTAAAATGTACTATTAGAAGAGACTAAAAAAGAGATGCATTATAAAATAACTAAAATGCATAAACATACGTTAGAATAGAATTAAAATGTATAAATGTGCATTAGAAGATAACTAATATTTTAAAAATTACATTATTTTATTTTCGTAATATATAAGCTTGAATATGTACTTTGATCCTGTACATGTTACATTATTAGAGCACATTTTATTATTTACTATATGAATATGTTGGCGTATATACAAGATATGAACTTAGTTCAAAATATTTTCTACTATTATCATTTTTCCTTCACCTCATATTCATTTTTTTCTGTCCGCCTAATCAATCAATGACAATTTCTGTTAGCCCAGATTCAATCATTTATTAAAGTCATCTTTAACTATTCACACTAAATCTAAAATAAGACTCCTATTTTCTATAATTTTAATAATTATTATCCTCTTAAACGTATCTATACCAACACACCAACCTACAAATTTTCGATCACTAATTTAATATACGGAGTACTAAAAAGATAGTACTATTAGATTTACCAATCATTCAAAAATTATGATAGTATTAAATTTATTATGTGTTATCATATGTTTCATGCCATGTATTTTGTACTCCCTCCGTTAGGCCTGTCAAAATAGATATCAAATATTGGATACCCGATATCTGAACCCAAAAAAGTCGGGTAATTGAATACCCGAAATCCGATTTTTTGAGTTTCGGATCGGGGTCGGCCGGTTGGGTATTGAGAATTTTGGATTTTCAGGTATACCCGAATTATCCGATTTTTTTATAAAATTAATATATAGTGTGTTTATTCTAATTTGCATCTACTAGTTATTTACACACCCAAAGATGAAATACCCAACTGTGACCTGTCCGATTTATATTACTCCATATACTTAATTTCTAATTACTTATATTAGTTCTAATTTTAAAGTTTAAGTAATTAAATATTAGGATTAATGGTAGTAACTGAGTTACATATTTACAGCAGACACGACTCCCTCTTCTCTCCAGCTCTACTGCTCTCTCACCTGCACCCACTGTCAGTCTGCCGGCGCTGTCACCTGTCCCAACGTCGCCGTCGTCTCTTCTCCCAGCACCGGCCAAAACAAGATCTCTTCTACTGCCCAGCCGGGGGCAGTCTCCTCTCCTAGCGCCGATGCCCTATACTGCCCAGCCGCCGCTCTCTTCTGCGCGCCCAACTCTCCTAAAAATTGAAATTGAAATCGGGACTGGATACTCGAGTCGGGTATTCGGGTATCCGAAACTAATTTCGGATCGGATATCGGGTACTAGATTTTGAGAAATTCGTGATCGGGTACCCGAAATTTTCGGATCGAGTATCCGCGGATACCCGATTTAACAGGCCTACCTCCGTCACCAAAAAATATGAACTTCAGGTTCAGCACGGGTTTCAATATAAATACATGAACTTTGAGATTTTTTTTTCCTTTGACAAATAATTCCGCCAAATTAAAATGCATGTGGACCACACATGATAAATTATTATCTACATGAAAACGTAGCAAGACAATCTTTCGAGTTGTTGTCTATAAATATACAAACTTTCGACATTTTATAATATTTTGTCTAAACTTTCGTTTTTTTAATCTACATGCATGAACTTTGGGATTTTAAAAAATTTCTTGCATGGGTTAATTTTGATCGAATTGTGTGTTTTTGTGAATTACTCTAATTTAAGCCAATAGTATTCATAATATTTATTATGAATACTATTGGCTTACACAATTGTCTAATACTCCATATTGAATGAAAAACAAATTTTATGAGACATTGTGTATTTTTAACTTATACTTAATATTGAATAAAAAAACAAATTAAAAAAATATTTCAAAAAATATTTTCTGCCTAGCCCGACCATTTACCAAAGAGTGAACTTAAAAAATGGTCATTGGATTATGGGTTTATCTCGAAAATGGTCCCTGGACTTTAAAAATATCACCAATAGTCCTATGGACTAAGGGTTAATATAAAAAACGGTCTTTTTGCACTGTTTCGAGACGAAAATGCCCTTTTGAGGGGTTTTGGGGGGTTTGGGCAATTTGGTCTTTTTACACTTTTAACATTTTAAATCTGATATTATTTCAGTTTATGTACTAAATCTAATATTATTTCAAAATTATCATTCTTCTTCCCTTTTGTCATCCTTCACTTTATTTCATTATTTCGATATTAGATTTAATTTATAAAATTAAATTTTAAATTTTAATTTTTAAATATCAATAAATTTTTTTAATTAAAACTATTAATTCATGGACACTATAAATATTGATTAAAACTATTAATTTTTGTTATTTAATATAATATTCAGCTGAATTGAAGAAGTACAGAAAAATAATATTAATAATGATGGAAAAATAAGAACTATTCTATTTAGCCTTCGTTCGATTGTTATAATTGTTTGTAATTGAATATTATGAAGTTGGCTAAAAATTTTATATAGGAGTATTTTTGTTGAAATTTTCTAGTCATTTTGATTGTTTTCAAATTAATAAACGAAAATTATATTAGTCTTACATTAGATGCATATTTATTTCAGAATAAATCGTGTTATATGATCTATTTATGAATAAAGCTATTAAATATTGATTAAAACTAAGGTGTTGTCATATCTTATTGAATAAAGCTATTTATGAATAAATCGTGTTATATGATCTTATTGATTAAATATTGATCTATTACATATTGATTAAAATTTTTTAGCCAACTTCATAATATTCAATCACAAACAATTATAACAATCGAACGAAGGCTAAATAGAATAGTTCTTATTTTTCCATCATTATTAATATTATTTTTCTGTACTTCTTCAATTCAGCTGAATATTATATTAAATAACAAAAATTAATAGTTTTAATCAATATTTATAGTGTCCATGAATTAATAGTTTTAATTAAAAAAATTAATTAATATTTAAAAACTGAAAATTTAAAATTTAATTTTGTAAAATTAAATCTAATATTGAAATAAAGAAACAAAGTGAAGGATGACAAAAGGGAAGAAGAATGACAATTTTAAAATAATATCAGATATAGTACATAATTGAAATAATATTAGATTTAAAATGTTAAAAGTGTAAAAAGACCAAATTGCCCAAACCCCCCAAAACCCCTCAAAAGGGCATTTTCGTCTGGAAACAGTGCAAAAGGACCGTTTTTTATACCGATTCACTTGGATTTTACATGATTTTAGATGGTAGTTTTACTTGGTTTTGATCATATATTGTGTACTTTGAGACATGGTTATAACTACTTCTCTATTATGTTGGTATTTTGACCATTTTGTGAAGAATGTGTAGAAAAATGTACAAAATATGTGGATGTGCAGCTGCTCAATGTACGAGACAACTTTTCTGGAGATTTTGAAGTCTTATTCGCATGTAATGCATACCATTCTCTTCGTCTTTGAAAGAGCTTCGCGTGGATATCTTAAACGTCTCAATCGGAGTTCGGTAGAAGAAGTTATGGCCGTTTTACCAAGACTGCTAATAAGTCGTATTCTAAGCCTTGGTTACTGATCAGTATGTCGTGAAATGCATGTATAATCAGTAAAACAGTTGCTTAAGTATGCAGGATTAATGGATCCAAGTCAGTAGGAGACGATTCAGGTGACGCAAGTGAAAAGAGCGCTAAGAAGAATGCGATACTGACCAGGATGCATGCCAGAGAAAAGGCTCGAGATGGAGAAGAAGGATAGCTGGGATGATCATTAACAAGGGCCGAAAGGTCAAATTCGTGAAGGAAGTCTACCCTAAAAGCAAGGGCAAGCCTCCCTATAAAAGAAGCCACTTGGAGAGAGACAAATAAGTTTGCAAGTTCGGTTCTCATACACACTTAGTAGAATTCTCTCTAGAAGATCAGTCCTTCAGCATTATCGAATCTCTCGTTCCTCGCCACAGCTATGGTCACTTGACGTCCAAGAGTCTGCCGGAGAAGTTATCGCTCCACTGTTCCAACCAGTTTGTCGGAGTAGTATAGCAGTATTACCGCCCGGAGTGGCAAAACAATCGTTATTTGCTTTTTAGTTTAATCTTTGCCTGCTTTCTTCATTGGATTTGTTGCAAACGTTTATCTTGGTTGCCTTTTGAAGTATTTAGTGAAGATCCAACGTTTAAGCTATGAAATTTCTATTCCGAATGTCTCTTTGGTTTGAGTTTGCTTCATTCTGCCTAGAAAAGTTAGATTTAGTTATCGCTTTTAACTTTTAAATGCGTGCATGTATTTTCTTTCGAGTAAGCTAGATCTGTGGTTGTTGATCGAATTTTATAGTTATGTTTCAGTCTGAGTTTTCGTTCATGAGTCTTTCGATCCGCACTGTGATCACCACCTTGCATGTCAGTCAGTAGAGGTAAAACTGCAGTCCACCGTCCATCTTAAGTTTGAGTATTTTAATTCAATAGATCTTGAGTTTGAAGTCATGAATCTGAGTTTAGTTATGGTGTTTGTGTTCATATGATTTCTGTTAATGCTTGGTGAAGAAGAAAACGTCAAAATCAACTTTAGTTTGGACCACTTTACTTTTAAGTTACTTTTGCTTTTATTCCCTACTTTTCAGGTGTACCTTCCAGACCTGTCAGAGAGCCAACCAGCCACCAGATATACCTTGTTGTCTAAATTTCCTCTTTTAGTAACTATCTACTTTTCATATACCTCTGAGACACATTGTCCCCTATTTTCACGAACACAACCACATGCCTGTTATTTTCACGCCTATTAGTCAGTAGAGTACCACCTTTATTTCTTGCCTAGGTAAAATCTCAACCCAAGCGTGGTAGCTAACCAAAAACACCCAGGAATGTCACCGCAGTATCCGAACGTGTCCATCCTTGTGGGATTCGACCCTTACCTCCATTATACTAATCAGTAGAAGTGGGTTGAGGAATATTTGTTTGATACCAGGTTCCGGTTATCGTGCCAACGACTCAGCTAGGTCGGGAATCTCATCCCGATCAGTTGGATACACTTTCAAAATATACGTTGACCGAGAGAAACCCCTGCGCTTTCAACTGCGCAGAGCAGTGACATAGCTGGCGACCCGCCAGGTTCGCATGCAAACGAACCTAGCGACCCGCCAGAAAAAGACGAGAAAAACGCCGTAAGCAGCTGGCGACTCGCCCTTCCCGACGCACAACTAACATGGCGACCCGCCAGCTTCGTCCGACAGTTTATTTCGAGCTCAAAGTCAACCCTAGGTATATATATATGCCTAGGAAACGCCTCTAAACACAGCTTACACGCCTCCTACCCAAAAATACCACCTTTTCACCTAGGAAGAAGAGAAGAACGAGCAGAGGACGAGTGTTCATCGCAAGCTTAAAGACGAAGCCTCCAACCCGCCCAATCCAATTCTAGGAGTTTCTACTTTTAGTTTTATTCTTGTTCAAACAATATTTTTGAATATTTCTTTGACTTTTGTGTTGAACATGAGTAGCTAAATCCGTCGTAGAGTTCTACGGGGGAGATACAATGATTTTTATGTTTAATTGATTTTCTTTTTCTATGCCTTAGCTCATGTGGTTATTTTTACTTCTCTTGTGCTTATACATTTATTTGACTGATCAACTTATAAATACATGTGGATTTTACTACAATACTCGGGAGATGAGTAGTTTAATTCAAAAGAAGAGAAGTTGACGTCTTTGCCAATATAATCGACAGATTTGAGCCTTTGAATGAAGCTAAGTATCTTAGGAGCTTTTAGGAGTTGTTACCTTAGTTCTAGGAAGGACACTTCGGTTCTAGGTAGCAATCTACAAATTATATGCTTTGAGAAAAGATATAGTTTTACCTTAGTGATAGCTTAATAACCCTTGAAACCCTTTGTTGGCATAGTTTGGAAGTTAGTTGAGCATATGATAGTTGTTATCGATCCCGTAGGATTCTACCCTTCTCATCCTTGATCTACATCCGTTTTTTCTTATTTGCTTTTAGTTCTTTAGTTGTTTTTAATTGTTTTTACCTTGCCTCTTAAGAGAGAACTGTCTACTCCTGTTGCAATAACAATGGCGGACAACGAAGAGAATAATGCACCACATTCAGATCCGGTAGTCCAACAACTCCAATTACAACTTGCAGATGTGGTGAAACAGCTAAAAGAAAAAGAGGAACAACATGCCATAATGCCAGTGCAAAACATGTACGCTTACAGAGAGGTAGAGAATCCACCAATTGGCAATGATGGGATTGATGCCAATCATTTTGAGCTCAAGCCAGGATTGCTTAATATGTCTAAGTCCGGGACACCAAGTCATAACTTTTTACAGGGGGTGTACTCCAGATGCAATGCGTGAACTGAATTGGAGCGCAGGAGCAGCACTCTTTCAATTAGGAGAGAATGATGCTATGCAAGTGATTGAGAGAGTAGCTTCCACTGATGAAGGATGGAATAATGAAAAAAACAAGTCATATAGGGTGGCCTCTACTACAGAAGATGATAGGATAGATAGAATGTCAAAGCAGCTAGATCTTTTGACCACTCAACTGGGGATCATGGAGATGAGACAACCTGGACCAGAACTGCAAGGAGGAGTTGAAGGTGTCAACTATGTGCACCAAGGAAGGAATAACATGAACTTCAACAACTATCGCCCCAACCAAGGTGGTGGTAACTATAACAACTATGGTAACAAAGTGCATCCCAATCTCTCATATGAGAATCCTGCAACCACCGCCAGGATTCACAGTGTCTAATGGGTTGGTAGAACAGCAGAAAAAGCCTACTACTGAAGATATCTTGGCAGCATTAATGAATCAGACTACCAAATACATGGAGAAAACTGACAAGTACATGGAGAGCACTAGTCAAAGGTTGGGGAAGGTTGAAAACGACGTGCAAAGCTTGAATGTGCATATGAAGAGCATTGATACTCAAATTAGTCAAATTTCTCAAGCTGTAGGTGTCCAACATCAGCCAGAGCAATTTCCAGCACAGACCATAAACAATCCCAAAGACTGCAAGGCCATACACTTGAGAGGTGGTAAAAGCTATGAAGGACCTTCCATGCCTGTAGAGGAAAAGAAGAGCACTCCAGAGGAAGATGTCAAAGCAGAAAAGAATTCCAAGGGAAAGAATAAGGTGGACATTCAGACCAAGAAAGACACAATGCCAGAAAAGCTGCCCCCTCCCTCCATTCCTACGACAGTTAGAGTGCCCTTCCCATTTGCCGTGAAGAAGAAGAAGTTGGATGAGCAATTCTCCAAATTTCTCGATATTTTTAGGAAGGTGCACATTAATATACCATTGGTGGAAGCTCTGCAAGAGATGCCTACATATGCAAAGTTCCTAAAAGATGTGCTCTCCAAGAAGAAGAAGTGGATTGATTATGAGATGGTGAACATATCTGAAAACTGTAGTGCGATAATTCAAAAGAAGCTACCTGCCAAGCTTAAAGATCCTGGGAGTTTCAATATCTCATGCGTCATTGGAAATGACAGACAGACAAAGGCACTGTGTGATCTGGGGGCGAGCATAAATTTGATGCCATTATCATTTTTCAGAAAGATGAAGATCGACACTCTCAAACCGACTACAATCACACCGCAGATTGCAGCTAGATTAGTCACCTATCCTAAAGGAATTGTTGAGGATGTTCTGGTGAAGGTACACGATTTCATATTTCCCGTCGATTTTGTAGTGTTGGATATGGAGGAAGACATGAATGTGCCGCTTATCCTAGGGCGCCCATTCCTAGCAATGGGAAAAACATTGATAGATATAGCAAATGGAGAGCTCACTCTTCGTATGGGCAACAAACGACACATTTTGTCTATCTATAATGCTATGAAGAGTCATGAAGATGAGGAACTTGTTATGAAGATGGAGTGCAAAGTTGTGCATGTTGTGAAGGTCCAAAAGAAACAAGCAATTGAGTCAACATTAGGGGATTTTTCATTACCGCGATGGATGTTCGGTTCATGTGGTGGATCAATTTCTAAAGCAGAGACTGCATCAAATCCTAAAGTGAAGGAGAAGAAAATAAAAGCTGCAAATTCACCCAAAGTGGAAACCAAAATTTGTGATGGAGCTTTGAAAACTACTTGGTGGAAGAAGAGATTGGCTAGATCATATGCTTCCAAGATTGATAGAAAATCCAACACCACCATTCATGGCGTGACATGATGCAGCTCATGGAGGACGTCGAGCCAACAACGATAACCAAAGGCACTGTAGGGGAGATAACCCCTAGTAGGTAACTTTTAATTTTATCGTTTTATTTTATTTTTGGTGTATTTTTTTTGTTGCTTGCTTACCATGTAAGTCTCCCTTCTCCACCAACTTTTCAAACTTATTCTTTGCTTAGCTATGAATAAGTTTGGGGGGATGATATGGCGGATAGGGACACTAACGAGGTACGTATCTTATTGCTTTTGTTGCTTTATTTTGTTTTAGGATAGAATTATTTTGTTAGAACTCCTTGAATGCTTGCTTTGATTGGTTGGGATTGATTGAAAAAAAAATATTTGAAATTGAATTGAAAAACTTGGTAGTAATTTGGGTGAAGACTAGTCGTCTATGATAAAAGAACCTTCCACTTTGAGCTATCACTTGACCATTGACTTGAGAGTTTGAGTAATAGGATACATAAGTAACGAATTGCTTGTTTGTCTTGATTCATGCTATTTGCCCAGTGAGACTTTAGCTTTTAATTCATTCATGTGTGATTTATCATCAATTGTGTATGTGTTTCTAGAATTTGCTCCTTGTCTTCTTGAGTCTACATAGTGACCTTAGAGATAGGGGAAGATGTTAGGCCATCGTTGTTAGCCTCATTTTTACCTAAACACTAACCTTATTATAATACCCTTGATAGCCAAGTTTGAGCCTATTGCCTTCCTTTTGTCAAGCTAATCAAAGGGGTTGGGAATCCTAGACTCTAGAATTGTTGAGCTATGAAAAGAAGAGTTTAGTTGTTGAAAGAAATTGGTTGTGTTTAGCTTATCAAGTTGGTAATTGGTTGTACTTAAAGAAAAAAAAAAGAAAAAAAAAAGAGAAAAAAAAGAGGAAAAAAGAGAGAAAAAAGAGAGAAAAAAAAAGAAAAAAAAGAAAAAAAAATGTACATAGAGCATAATTTGAGGTCTTTGGAAGTTGGGAAGAAATTTGACAAAGTCTAGTTATTATCGAGAAGTGTTTTGAGAATGGTTGAAGTTGAAAGTGGATTATGTAATGTCTTGGAATTTCACATCTTTTTGGGAATTTAGTACTTTAGCCAAATATTACCCCACCTTACCAAAGAGCCTACATTAGAACCTAAATAAAAGACCTTTCGGACTCTAGATTTATTGTCACACGAAGTAGATGAGAGGTTAGGCATT
>NC_062966.1:12528036-12590188 GCF_023119035.1 Salvia hispanica
CGAACAGAACTGAGGACGACGGTCAGCAGGGGCAGCTCTGAGGAGACGGGCGTGGATGAAATTGAAGGCGATGGGGGTGACTGATGGACTCTATGTCGGTGTTGATGATCAAAGCTACCGTGGCAAACGCTTTTCCGCAACAGAGTGATAAGAATTCCGGCGATCAGCTGGCAAAAGCGAAAGCTGGAGATGTGGGGATCCGGATGAGTTCGTCGATGAAGAGATCGGCTTCGTGTAGCAGCAAAGTGTTTCGTGTTGCAGCAAATTTGGGTAGCATCTTCACCTCTTCTAATGGCTGCCATTATTTTGCAGAGAGGAAACATTTGAGGTGTTTTTGGTCTTTTTAGACAATACTTTACATGCCCATATTTCCACCTCTTCCCCAAATCAGCTACACTGAACGGAAGAAATAAAACAAGGATGGTGGGCCCTCTTGACCCAATTCTTGACCAGTTTTATTTCTTGGCCTAATCAAATATGAGTAACCGAACACATCCTGAGATTTAAAAGCGTTTAAACCGTATGTAAAAATGCATGAAACTCTCCGTAAATAAAGGTAAGAGTAAAAGATTACTGTCACAAAACCAATATTATCCTAACTATAAGTATAAACAATTAATAAGGATAAAAATAAAATATGGAGCACACAAAAGGGGATAATAAACAAAATAACAATAAGACAACACCAACATAGACCATAGTTGGTCATATGATTCATACAGCAACAACATCCTAAAAGCAGAGCACAAACAAATTTCAGTTGGTTGTGTTGTTATATTGATATACTACTCCATAAAAGTATTATGACTCCTTTCCAAACTCGCACAAATAAGAATACATTAAAATTGTAATTTGTAAGTTTAATTCGTTTAATTTCTTGTTTCAACAACTAAATAAGGATTCACACCTCACTCTGCATTCTAGTGAAGCAGAAAATTGTTATAGTAGGGGTTATATATTCTAAATTTTGAATGAGATAATAATTTTCTTATATTTTACTGTATTCTTTTAATAGGGGCTTTTGCACATCATTTTATATAAAATACCAACAAAAATATACTCCCTCCGTCCGATAATAGGAGTCACATTTGGTGTGAGCATAATCATTTTAAGAAATGTAAGGAATAGTGTGTTGACAAAGTTAGTGGAATATGTGGTCCACTTTTATATAATGCAAGTGTAGTCAGTTGGTGAAATATGTGACTTATTTACCATTTATCGTAAAAATGAAATGTGATTCTTATTGTTGGACTGAAATAATAAAATATGACTCTTATTGTGAAATAAAGAGAGTAATATAATACAACTAAAATACTAAAAAAATTAGTTTGGTAGTTACATGTCGGTATGTTTCTTAAATTATAGACAACTACTATTGGCATCCTATGATCTGTTAAGGTTCAAATGCCATTTTATTTAAAATAATAAAATGATTTCTCATTTAACCTACTGACGTGTCTTAGAGCATCCTTAATCCTGTCCCGGATTTGGACCGCAAGTCCCCTCCACGTCATCATTCTCTCAAATTAGGGGTTTCAGGCCACAACTCCATTAACACCGCAGATCACAACTCGGGCCACAACTCAGGCCACAACTATTCATTTCACAACATATTTTAATCGTAAAATAGAATACGTTGAACAATTAAAACCGAGAAAATTCATTGTTCAGTCAGAAAATAGGAAAAGAAAATTACAAATCCTAGAAAAAAAAATTACCAATACTAGAAAAAGAAAATTACCAAACCTAGAAAAAAGAAAATTACAAATCCTAGAAAAAAGAACTACTTTTTCTTCATTTGTGCGTGAAGGTATTCGATCATCTCACGGTGCAATTCGAGCTCGTACTCCGACATTCTCGAGGTATCCCTCGATGTCAACTCCGTCAGCTGGCCCATCCGCAACGTAATACTCATATCCGACATAGAGTCTGATATCTTGTCCAAGGAAGGATTGGGTGGCGGCGGCGGCATAGCGGAGTAGCTCGCAGTTGCCTTCCCCTTTGCTTTCCTCTTTGCCGCCTTTGTGCCCATCGGACGGCTTTCAGTACCAGGAGATGAGAGGAAGAAGTCATCGTCTATCACGTTGAGGTCGATTGGCGGACCTCCTTCGCTCGAAGTGTAGTGTCCGGCGGCGACTTTGGTTCTCTTCGCCGCCGCTTCAGCCCCACCAGTGTACTTCGGGCTCTTCTCGACAAGCTTCCAAACGTCGAAGTACTTGAAGTGCTTCTTTCCGTCAGCGAAGTAATCTGCCTTGGCCTTGTCCACAAGGTCCATCTCGTTGTGCCCGCTCGGCCACATCCGGACTACGTTAGTCCACTTGCCATTCCACTTGTTAATCTCCTTCTGCACCCGACCCCAATGCTTGCGTAGCTTCACGTAGGAACGCTCGAACGAGCCTTCGGGTCGACCAGCGTTGTACTTATCAGCAATCCGCACCCAGAACACTTTGCTGCTTTGCTGGTTGCCGACCACAGCGTCCTCGGAGACGTCGACATAGTTCTTGGCCAGCCACATTGTCTCCTGCGGACTATACTTCTTCGGCCCATCCTCATCGGCAACCTTGCCCTTGCCCTTGCCCCTCCGTTGAGCGGGCTCCATATCACTGATGTCGCACTCATCAGTGCTAACTAGCGATTCCATGTCCATATTGGTAGGCAGCCCGGGACTAGGCGGTGCATCTGGATCGGGTGTCGGCGGCACTTGCCAGTTCTGGGAGTTCACGAAATCGTCCATCTGGCGTTGGTCGCTATTAAACCAATCCATAGAATTGAAAAAGTGTTGAAATGCTAGAGGATTGAGAGTGAGAGTTTGTGTGGAAGAGTATTAAAAATGGAGAACATATAATGTATAAATAGAAAAACAAAAAAAAAATGCAAAAATTAAAATTCGTGGGGACTTGCGGCCCGGCCCGAACGCAATTAACGCCGGGACGGGCCGCATGGGATGCGGCACGGGCACGCATAACGCCGGCCGGGACGTGACTCGGGAGCGGCCCAGGAACATACAATTGAATTTTTATAGCGTGTGGTAGACTGGTAGTGCTCAACATGTAACTCTGAAAACAACTGAATCAACATGTTGCTCTTAGATGGGCTTCTTAGGCCCATTTTATTTGTTCTCGGCTAGAAACACCCAAAATTAGAAAGCCCATTAACAGAAATGATGTCGTTTCATATGGTTAGGTGATCTGTTGAAGAGTATTGCTTTCACCTGAAAACCTCCGATTGCCATTCATCAAGGTTTCCGGATTTCTGATTGCTCAATTTTTTCGTGAAAAAAGTTCACATTTTTTTAGCGGGATGGTCAAATAATTCAGGTCTGCTCACATACATTATTATCTGTCTTTTTATTTGATCATGGTAACTGGTTATTGTTTTAATGGTTGTCTTGGTGTTGAAATTTTAGTGATGAAGGATAAGAATTATGCTACAACATCTCTACTGAAGCGGATTTTGGTCAATTGTTCAGCCCAGGTTTGTTTCTATTGACGTTTTCATGTCTTCAACTCATAAGAAGGATCTTGGTAAATGTTTTTCACTGGATTACCAGTGGGATAGTTAAAATGGAATGGAAGAGGATTATGTAACTGGCTTATGGAGAATGGCCATATTTCAATGTTTGATTGGGAAAATAAGAGGGAAAAATGCGTTCGGGTGATGGACTAAGAATGTTTTGGCTTTTGTGATGCAAATAGGATTTGATTGCTTGGTTTTTTTATTTGTCGGAGTTCCTCGTGGTATGAATTCAAGACTAGGATTTTTCTAAGTATTCGGGGGTGTTCAGTTTGCAAGATTGTATCTAGGGATTAAATATGTAGTGTGTTTGGTTCATGAGATTCTATCCTACAACTCAATCCTAGATGGATAATCATGCGATAATTAGTCATAGCTAAGTATCTAACCCCTCCAACTAAAATAATCTCACAACACAATCCAAGATTATATCTTGGTACTATTTTATCTAGGAAACCGAACACCACCGAAGGTGCCAAATGTTGTCTTCTCATTTTGGGTGTTTTGCTGTCTGTGATGCAAAACACGGTCATCCTTCTTCTTATTACTAGTATGGCACGATTAGATTCTGTAAGAGAGAAGAAGCTAATGGAAAATTATCCAACGCTCTCATTAAGTGAAAATTATGATTAAAATAAAATATAATTCATTCAAAAGAAGTCCCTCTTTCCTTATTGAAAAGTCTTGGCCAAATAACAGTTGCCCACTCTTCCCATTATCTGGTAACTGCTGTCCCCACTATTCTCGGCTTTCGACCTTGAAAACCATTTAATCTTCACTCTGAGTGAATCAATTGCACCAAAACAGCCTTGTCCTCGAGACTAGATCTGAAACTTGAACATTTTGCGTGGATCGATGGAGGCTCATACTCAAGTTAATGGACATGAGTAAGAGAGTTGAACCAAAGATGGCCAAGAATATGAAGGAACGGATGTTGCACCTTGAACCAAGAAAAGAACGTAACCCTAAACTGTTGGCACCCTTAGAAATTTTGGTGGTCATGTCCATTCTTCGGGATTAAGAAAACCCTCAGTAACTGGAGTATGCACAAGTTTTGGATACGAAAAACATTGGAAACCGGAGTATGCACGAGATTCGGTGAAGAAACATTCAGTACGTATTGGTTGGTGGGTAGCAGATAGTGATCAAGCTAGAGATCTCCATTATCTCTTGAGATCATTATTGGTGGGTAGCTGAGAGATCAAGCTATGCTGCATCATGGGTAGGAGCAGAGGTCTGGAGGGAACCACAGAGTTGAACGAGCGCCAGGATGGCCAGGAAGCACACGTTTCAGCTGCCGCTACAAGTGGAATTTAGGGATTTTTTCCCTGTTACCTTGTTATGAGCTGTCAAACTCTCTGGGATGAACCCTCACCACATGTAGTGTCAACATTCGGATGATATTTTTGAATTGAGTCCTATTGTAGGCCTCAGTAGCCTCTATACGAGCGTTTAGCCTCTATACAATTTTTTTTTTTACTTATACATGTCCATTTTCAATAAATGCAAGTTTATATTTATGTGTGGATGACAATTTTCATTTTAGGCCAAACAATATGGTAGCTGTATTTCGGCAAGGGTTCCAGAAGTTGAAAAAGATATGGGTTTAAAAGAATTTATTGTGTTGAAGAATTGCATGCAGAATGCGGTATGTCTAGTTCAAATATCATAGGTTCTTGATGGGAAATGTACCTTGAATTTCTCATTTTCTTTCCTTTTCCTTCTCTAAGCCTGTTAGTTTGACATGTTTCTTATGTGCATATGCTATATTTTGTTTGTGTATCAGCTCCGAGGGAAGATTTGACTTAATATGACATATCAAGCAAGAGATAAAGCCTTTCACTGTCTCAGTAAGTTTACTTCAGTCTATAATATGTGACTTTTTATGTATCTCTATATTCTTATTTATATGACATCCACTTTCCATCTCTCTCTCTCTCTCCCCATCACTTCAGATGTATTTGCTCCGATTTATCTACTAGGGTTACAACCTCAAGTCTTAGCTGCATAATTAAGGGAGTGAACTTACATAACATGACTGGAGACGCATCTTCTTCTGATCTTTCATACTCCAATGGATCTAATGCACTGTCTCATGTTTATATTCAATACCCACCTCTAAGGTGCCATGTTCCTGGATCAAGGAAGTTGTTCTATGATGACGGAAATAAACTGATTTTGTCGCTGACCCCTAACCAGGTAATAACTTAAAGGGATATTGGCATCTAATATCATGAAACTTTCAAAAAGTTGGGTTTTCCCACAAACTTTAAAATTGGCAAATAATATCACGAACTCTACCCCGGGTTTGTTTTACCCACGAATGAAAAAATTCATGTTATTTTAATAGATTGAAGAACAATTTTGGAGGGTGTGCTTCAAGAAAAACTATCTTCAAAGATTGAAAAACTTGAAGCTCTCAAAATTGTTGTCGAGAAATTACGAAAAAAAATCCGTATCATAATATTATTTGTGGGAATTTTTTCATTCGTGGAAAAAAACAAACCCGGGGTAAAGTTCGTGGGAAAAACC
Source organism: Salvia hispanica (assembly GCF_023119035.1). Taxonomy (NCBI): domain Eukaryota; kingdom Viridiplantae; phylum Streptophyta; class Magnoliopsida; order Lamiales; family Lamiaceae; genus Salvia; species Salvia hispanica. The sequence goes on from NC_062966.1 coordinate 12,534,082, forward strand.
CAACTTTTTGAAAGTTTCATGATATTAGATGCCAACATCCCTAACTTAAAAACAGACTCGTGATTCTGCCGGGTTTATATCTGTTGGTTTCAGCTAAATATTATGCATGTGTAGGTATTTTCATGGAAAATTGCTACTTATAATCCTTATGCTGCTCCCTCATTTGATCCAATAAGCGAAGGGTCAGTTCTGTCTATTCGATATTCATTAGATCTCAAGCATTTGGCTATTCAACGATCAAGTCATGAGATCCAATTTTGGAACAAAGAGACTGGAGATACTTTTAGTCACAAGTGTAGGTCTGAGTCAGAAAGCATTCTGGGGTTTTTTTGGACTGATTGTCCGACCTGTGATATTGTTTTTGTGAAAACCAGGTAGCTACTTGAAATCCTTGTCGACCACTGTGAATTTTGAATTGCTGTACCAAAGATCCTGTTAGAAAAAATACAATCCATGAATGCCTGAAAATTACACAGCCGGGGTTTTGTTTCATCTACCTAATCAGAAGTCTCTCTCTTACTCTCTGGATTAGTAGCATGGGGACCTGTTCATATAGTTTACTTTGCTCATACCACCATTACATGCACGGCCTTGCTTCCTGTCATTATTATTAGAAATGTAGCTGTTTTTATTTCAGCTCTGAATTATCATTTCTGTGCTCTCCTACTTCTCTATAAGGGGATGATGTTATGCTTCTTGCTGCAAGAATGCTTGTGAACCTGTATATGTGTCATGGCTGTATTTCAGTTGTTTAAAGCCATATGTGACTGCAGTGGACTGGAGTTGTACACATACGGTACTGAGTCTCGGAATCTCCAGTTGGTTCAGACGAAGAAACTGAGCATTAGCTGGTATAAATACACTCATGAAAGCAGGTTGGTGCTGCTTGCATCAGGAATACAATGCAAAAGTTTCACTGGTTTTCAGGTAGGAGGTCCTCACCTTACATCTGATATTTCTGTTTTCTTACATAGTTTTGCTGTCAGTGATAGTTTTAATTATCAATTTAGTAATTTACTAATGATTGTTTTACTAGTGCAGTTGAGAATATAATATAACTCTGAAGGCATCCCGGGCTATAGACATATTCATACTTTATTTTATGCTTATGGATATTATTAGGAAGTTAATAAGGTATATGTAGAAGATGATACACGGGACGAAGAATGTTATTTCACCTCTTCCAGTCTCAGTTTTGTTTTGTTGAGTTCGTGTTTACAGTTATCCCTTCATCAAACAGCACTACTGGCTTAAAAGTTGCTTTAATAAATCATACGTATCTTTGTTGTGAAAAATGTGCAATTTCTCTATTTAGCTGTCATCTGCGGGAATGATCAGCTTACCTAAGTTCGAGATGGCGATGGCCAAATCTGAGGCAAATAGTAACCCTATTCTTGCTGCTGAAGATGTCCATATTATCACAGTGTATGTTCTTATATTTACCTTACTAGTGGGTGGATGCAAGATTTACAACCTTGTCTTAATATCTTTCCTTGATTTTACAGGTATGGCAGGATTTATTGCCTGCAGTTTGATAGAGTTACTATGCTACTGAACTCATATAGGTTCTATAGAGATGCTGTAGTACAACAGGTAACTATTTTTCCAATTCCCTTCCCACCACCTTCACCAAACCTTTGTGTTTCTTTTATAGTCTACACCTTAACATGAATAACAACAGGTAAGTTGTTATTATATTGGACTTGCTAGTTTAACTTCTTATAGATGTGAAATTATTCAGGTGTGGTAACTTCTGATAGAAGTGTTTGATAGTTTATTGTTGATATTATTTATATTACATATTCAGATGTGGTTTGTCATTGCTTCAAGTCAATTCTTATTTGAATTCTGCAACAATGTTACTCCGTCATATTTCAGGGTTCTCTGCCAGTTTATTCGGAAAGAATTGCTGTGAGTGTGGTTGACAATGTTTTACTAGTTCATCAAGTGGAAGCGAGAGTTGTTATTGTATACGATATATATGCAGATTCCCAAGCACCAATTTCTGCCCCACTTCCACTATTTTTGAGAGGATATTCTAAAGCTAATGTTGCATTTTCTCAAACTGCTAGCAAAACTTCTGGTGCTTCAGAGTCCAAAAATTTGTGTGACACCGAAGAAACTACATATGGAGATCAGTGGAAATTTCTTGTACCTGATCTTGTTCTTGATGTTTCAAATGGGTCTCTGTGGAAAATCAGTTTGGATTTGGAGGTAAGTTTGGTAGCTGAAAGCATCTTGTAGATTGATAGTTTCTGATCTTTCATCTAATTCCATTTATCTTTCATCATTTGCAGGGAATATCAGCTAGTAGCTCAGAGGTTCAACTTATTCTTGAGTTCTTACAAAGAAGGAAACTGGAAGCAGAGAAGGTTAGCATACATCCATTTAAATTCATTTGCAGTCTTTATATACCTCAAGGAAAATATTTTATTGTTGTTTGCATGGACTTCTAACTTAATAATTGGTTATTGAGATTGAAGGAAGAAATTTATGATATCAAAGATATGTTTTGACCAATGGTTTTTGGCTATTGATTTGTTAGTTCGATTGAGGAAGATCAATAGTATTTTTCTGCATGTGTTGCAATACAACCTTCCTTCTACGTATGATCTGCCATTTTGGGTTTTTCCAGGCTAAACAGTTGTCTCTGGCGATTGTCCGTACTATTATTTTGGAAAGGAAGCCAATACCTATGGTTGCCAGGGCTATGGATGTCTTACTTGCAGCATACTCACAAGCAATCAAAACAGGCAGTTATAACAAGAGAAGCAGAACAGAAGAAATTTCATCATCCAATGCTCCTAATACAGCTGTTGGTGAGTCAATCACTGGAATAGATGTGTCTAGAATCATCAACCGAAAACCTGAAAGTGTCCCTGGGAATGATTCTCATAACAAATCTGTTATGGCAACTTCAGAGTCAGATGGTCCATCTATTGAAAAAAAAGAAAGGGGGGACTTGTTGGAGCCTGGTTTATTAGGTAGTGAAGATCTTCCAACTAGACAGTATCAAACTCTTGTACCTGCTAACAACCAGTTAAATTCTAGTGCTTCACAAAGGAACCAATCCATAGTGACTTCCTCAGCTGCAACCTCGCCTGCAGATTTTTACAGCCATGTGTTTTCTCCTATAGAGGAAGAGATGACAGGAGATGGATCTTATTTGACAGCGATCACTATTGAGTTTCTTCGAAGGTATTCTTGGAAAGAACTAGCTCCACAGAGTATATCATCTTTAAGTTATTGTAAAGTTAGAAATTTTCCTGCTTCTTTATAGTTTATACCAGGACACACTGGTTAATCTTGGATGTAACTCCAACGGGATTAACTGGAATCTGGAAGCCAGTTTAAAAGTTCTATTTTGTAATCAAGCCATTCCATTTTTAATGTGAATTGTATATTGGCTCAGCTAGTTGCATGCTTATTTTTTAAATAGCTTCCTTTTCTTAGCTGAGGACTCTGGTCTTTTCTCTTCTTGTTTAGTTGTCTGATTGTTGTCCTTCCTACAAATTGCAGTTGTAGCTTGGAAAAATTGAAGGTGTATCCCAATACCTATGCTTTGTTGGTACAAATCCTTGCTCGGGATGAGCGTTATGCTGAACTTGGATTATTTATCATGAACAAGGTCACATTTTGCTCAGAGTATATTTAGACTGTTACTGAAACCTGCTACTTTGAGAATTATTAAAAAGAAGGTTTACTTGAATATGAAATGATGACTGAAAATGACATGTGGTATGATGCAGATTATTGAGCCTTCCAAAGAAGTAGCATTGCAACTGTTGGACTCTGGGCATCAAAACCAACAAATAAGGAAGCTGGGCCTGGATATCCTCAGACAGTTATCGTTGCATCATGACTATGTTTTACTCCTTGTACAAGATGGTTATTACCTTCAAGCTCTTCGCTATGCACGGAAGAACAAGGTAATATTCTGTGACCCAAAATGTTTACACGAGACTTTGTTTACCAGTAAATACCATCTGATTGGTCACATGTTCGTGAATTTTGTACTTTTTCTGGTAATCTGTTACCTCTACTAAGAAGTGTCTTATATATAAAGAATGGTAAATGTAATAAAAATTCTCAATATTCAGTTTTCATATGAATGATATAGTCTTAAAGATAAAGAACTACATCCCTTATGTTTAAGCTTCTCTTGAGGTCACTGTGAAATATATACATTCCCTGAAAGCGAATGCCTTTTCAGCCTTTGTAATGTGCTAAGTGCATTTGTGTATGGATATAAAGAGTTCCTTTACCTGTATTTCACTTAACCCCTACACTACTTACGTTGATATTAGTGTGAATTGAATCTGAGCCCAAGTCTCGTGTGCCTTTCGTTTTGCTCTTCTTGATAGTTTGGTCTAGTTACAAAATGCATTGTATTTTCTGGTACATCTCTATATGCATTAGGTTAGTCCTTCTGGTGGATTCCCTCAAATATGTTCCTATTGTTTCTTCATCAATTCATATCTGAATCGATGCTTTTCTGTAATGATTTATTCTTTCTTTAGCTGAGAATTTGGACTAAATAAATTTCTTCTTGATGCATAAATTTGTGTCGGTTTCAGGTCAACACTGTCCGGTCCTCTTTGTTTCTGGAAGCAGCATATATTTCTAAAGATCCTCAACATCTAGCTGCAGTTCTCAGGTTCTTTTCTGATTTCATTCCTGGCTTTAAGAGCAGTGCCGACCACAACACATATCATCGCTTTGTTGCTGAGTTGAATTCCTAAGTTGCCGGCCAGGGTTTTATGGAAGACGTCGCCCAAAACTTGACCAACCAATAGAATAGAAGTTCTACACCTACTTTTAGCTTCTTGTTTGTGCATCTCTGTTTTCCATTGATGAAAGCATGTTGGGCAGTAAAGAATCATAGATAAACATGCATCTTTCCCTGGCTATAATATTTTGACTTGTAACTGAATTATGTTCCTAAATTTTAAATGAAAATCTGATCTTCCATATTCCTACTTTTTAGGTATTAGTACTTTTTTTCTCTTCCGTAACGGTTTCTTAAGTTCTTTTGTCTATGATTGGCTATAGTACATGTGGTTGATGCATTCATAGTGTGGTGGGAATTCGAATTCATTATTTCTGGAGTATTTCTTAATATAAACATTTTTTTTGTGTTTGCACGACAAACTCATTACAGTATTTCATAAAAATAATAAGTGGAGTAGTTTTGTAAAGTATGAAATGCCGATTGGATGCACTTTCATAGTCAACAAATTATAACATTAATCATTGGCGTAGAATTTAGTTAATTTTTTTAATACCTCTACTCTAGGCTGTAGTATCTTTGTCTGGATAAATATTGTCGTATTACAAACTCAATTATCATTTGGCATATTATTGCAAGTTCGTATAAAGTAATTGGTTAGGTGGTTTGTTTGGAATATTTAAAAGTTATGGAATACTCACATCAACATCGAGACAGTTCGGTTTGATATTTTTCAGCATGGTCTCTCTCTAAATTTATTTCTTTTTTGTCATTACTTGCCTTTTCTCAGTTCATGGAGTTGGTATTATTTTCATAAATGGATTATCTAACCACGATTTTAATTATTATAAGAGGAAACTGATATAAAAACAACGAAAGTGAATAGGTCCATGCCATGAACGCTTATTGCTCTTTAGTGTAGAGCAATGAAACGTGACTATGCACTGGCACTAACATAGATGAAATTTAGTCAAGTGTTTGATGAAAAAATACCCATATTCCCATTGTAGTAGCTTATATCTGAAGTGGTTATCATGAATAAATATATACTACTACTACTATTATTATTTCAAATTATATAAACTATGACAGGTTGTGATTTGCTGTTGTTAAATCATTTTCTTGACTACTGTCTGTTAGCATTTAGACTTAGGAGTTTCATAAAGCAAAAATTATGGTCCCAGTGATAATTAGAGCACCTAAAACTTATCATTAGCTATCATCTGCCTTAATGGGACAACTTTAGCTGAATTATGCATCTGATCTACCAAATACTCCCTCCCACCACCAACTTATAATTCAGTTATACTAATGGAACATCTGGCTATGATACACAACCCCCATTTATCTCGGGCTCATAGTGATTCGAACTTGGAACTAAGCTGTCATTCATTCCCATTTCACAGTTTATATGTTAGGTTTGCAACCCATATAATAGTTAAGCAAACTAATGCTAATATTGAATTCTTCTTACAAAATCTCTTCCATCAATTCTTTTATTATGATTCATACTTAACAAAAAATAAAATTCAAATTTTACGTGTATAGAAACTCATTTTATGTAATAGTATGAAAAGAATAATTTTATGCGAAAAAGGTACAAAAATAACGTTTAATACTATAAAAATATTGTTTTATGCGTAATTTTTTAATACTACCATTTTAAAAATAAATATTGACCATCCATTATTTTTTCAATTTGGTCTAGTTATTAAAATTTGTCCAATCTATTTATGATAAATTTAATGTGATGGGTTTAAATTTCTATTAATACTTTTCTATATTATTAATTTTGTATTAAAATATGTAAGGTCAATTACAACTATATAACGATTACTTTTCATGGAGGGAGGAAATATATATAATGTGATCCTTATTGCAGATGCCAAAAATTGCGCCCCCATGTAAGATTTACTTTAGATTATATTCTAATATATCTAAGCTGCCCTTTTCATAATTTACTCAGTTGACCATGCAATTATTTTTCATTTTTATTCCACCCAAAAAGGTTATTTTTCTCCCTTTTTATCTTTTCTCTTTACTTTTAGACGCATCAACGCTTTACTATTCTATGTAGAAAATGGCTTCAGGCTTCTTTTCTTCCCCTATTAATTATTTCCCTTTTTCAGTTGAAATAGCAATTTTAGGTGTTCTATGATTTACTATTAGATAAGATAAAAATATAAGCATGAGATAATTTAAAATTAAATTTCGACCAAGGAAAAGCGATTTACTATTAATAAACTTCTAAAATTCCTCTCCCATGACCCATAAACATTGCCTAAAGACACGTTAGTGTAGAAATAAAGTTTTGAAAAAACAACCTTGGATTCTTCATAACCACCCATCTCTTGGTTGATAACTTCTTCTGCCATTAATTTCAGAGATACTATTTGTGTTCCTTAATTTCGCAATTGTTATTTCTATATAAAATCAAGCAAAATTGAACAATATGATTATGTTGTTCTTGAAACTAAACTTCAATTATGGCTATTTTCAACATTCAATTCAACCCCCCTAAAAGAGACTAAGAATCATAGAGCAGATAAAATTTCATAAAGTCCAAGAAATCAAAAATGGAAATTAGAAAGTCCAAGAAATAAAAAAATCACAACCACCGAAAAGCTAATTAAATCCCAAAAAATCCAATGAAGAATGTCGAATAAATGCAAGAAAATACAAGAATTTGTATAATAAAAGAACCCAAATCATAGATCAAAGCATTGAAACCACCAAACAAAGTAGAGCTAATAAATAGTGTATTCATTTGTATTGAACTAATTAGTAAAGCTCATAAATCTTGTAATTAATTTGTATTGAACTAATTTAATTTCAAAAGAAAAATAATGTTTGCTCTTTAAATCGCAATTAGTGTAATTTAAATACCCATTTTACAACTTATGCATAAATACATGGGTATAGGTATAAATACATTTGTAGACACAACTGGCACGGCATTTTGGGTCACGAAGTGTAGTGGTGTGCCCTCATTCTGTCTCTCCTTTCTCGGTAAAACTCAAAAACACACACTCTCTCTCCGACCTTGTTTTTTCCAGTTTTTTATAATCTGCATATGAACTCTCTTCTCCAAATTAATAAAAAAATTATTAATTGACCAAATTGAGTACAGAAGTTCAACTGCTTCACCACTAGCATCCTGCCTTTAACCAAAGAGCATCGCTTCCAAGGCAAGCATTAAATCAAAATTTATCAATAAGCTTTCTATTTTCCGTTTATTTTTTCGGTGGTTTTCTCTCTCACGCGCGCACGCACACGGAGGGGAAGAGAGAGAGAGATGTGAAATATTCTTTATTGTTGATAACGATAATGATGATGCTTCCTTAGAACTCACCTGATCTTTTGAAAAGATCTGGATATTTATTTAATTTTCTCTCGATTTGGATATTCTGCATTCGAGTATAAATTGACATCTGTTTTCTGTTTAATTGTACGAATGTCTTGTGCTGAGCTGAAGAGGAGTTACTGATTTTATTAGGTATTCTGAAATTTCTCTTCAGCTGAGCTGCATTGTGCGTTCTGGCTTTGAATAATTTTATTCGTTGAATTTTGGGGAAACTTTCTTCTGTTTATTTCTGCTTTTACGTTGCTCTTGTTCAAAGCCTTTACGAATCGGTGCGTTGATTTGATTCGGTTGTTTTCATTTTAAAGGTAAAGAAATGGCTTATAGACAAGGATTGACACTGAAAAAACCTAGTCAAAGAGCTACAGCCAATAACAATTCTTCCGCGTCGTCGACGACGTCATCATCTCGCCAGTTTCCGGAGCCTTCCATAGACTGCCTGAGTTCGCCGGCATCGTCATCTGCACGAAGTAAACCTCAGTATACATACTCTGAAAGTGTTTTGGATGTTGAGAGGTCTAAAGAGAATGTTACAGTCACAGTGCGGTTTCGACCACTCAGGTATATTAATGAAAGCTATGTTTGCGAAATTGAAGACATCAGCTTTGGCTTTAGTATGATCCCATGGTGAATTTCTGAGTTTCTACTTGTGTAGTCCGAGGGAAATCCGACAAGGAGAGGAGATTGCGTGGTATGCAGATGGGGAAACTATTGTGAGGAACGAGCATAATCCATCAATTGCTTACGCATATGGTAATATCTAGAGTTGAATTATTGCACTGATTCTATATTCATTACACAATTCCGGACTAAGTTTTCTTCTTTTTGGAGGTGGAGAATAGTTTTGTTAGGATATCTCATGAACTCTAGTATATTAGTAGTAATATTTTTTTTGTCCTCAACAAGTCTGATTATACATTAAACTTCAACCACTGATAATCTGTGAAGCATCTGTTTCTTACCCCCTAAAGTCTGAACAGACATTAAATTTCTTCTGTTTCACTATGTATAATGATTTCCAGATCGAGTATTTGGTCCAACCACCACAACGAGGCATGTATATGATGTTGCTGCACAGCATGTTGTTAATGGTGCAATGGAAGGAATCAACGGTATGTTTTTGTCTGGTTGATATCTTTTAGTTTTTAGTTACATGATCTTCTGTTTGCTTTGACTTGGATAGGACCTTCTTGTTTAAAACTTGCAACTAAATTATTCATCATAAGGAAGATGCTGACCTTAAAAGAAGTGATCCGGCATGTAAGGACAATAGAACTTGAAAATATAGTGTTTTATTGGTGGTTGTTTATTTATTGCTGAGGGTTTATACTTGCTTGACTAAATTTATGAGGATACAACTGTAACCATGACACATAGTAATTTATTTACATGCTAAAATGTCCTTACTTACTCTTTACATAGTAAAAGAATAGTTATTATCTTTCATGAGAAAGATAACAGTAGACTTTTTTGTTGTTTCCTATACTGACCCGATCTTCTTAATGGTAGCCATTTCATCTTTTTCATTTTCTTCAATTACAGGTACTATGTTTGCTTATGGGGTCACTAGCAGTGGAAAGACTCATACCATGCATGTAAGGAAATTTCTTCTGGCTTGCATTAAGTTTGTCTACAGTTTAACTTGTTAAAGTTAGAAAGTTCTATTTGATTTTTCTTGGTACCTTCTAGTTATTCCTGTGCTTCCTAAATTGATGGTACTATTAGGTTACATGTCTTCATAATGAAATTCATAAACCAGATTTTCAATATTAATAATCAAGCACAAGGCTGGCTAGAAGTGAATTCAACTTGATATCCAGCCATATTACTTCCTCACACATCCGTTTTCACATGTATGTAACATCTTTACATAGTAGCCACATGGAAGTGTAAAGGGTTTGTGTTAGATGTATGGCCTATGTTAATTAATGTGTCTTGATAGTAAGCTTAATGTTTCTCATATTGCATACTTGGCCGTATCACATTTGCATCAGGTGCTCTCATGTGAAAACCTCACCATCTCTTTGCTGCACTTACATCAGAAACTAAGAATTAGATAATGTTATTCTATAGGGTGATCAAAGGTCTCCTGGTATCATCCCTTTGGCTGTAAAAGACGCTTTCAGCATTATTCAAGAGGTATCAAAACTTACTTGGTGGTATTGCTTTCTTCTGTATTATGTTCCGATGTTATTGGTTGCATTGTCTTGTGACATCCGCAGACTCCAACTCGGGAATTTCTCCTTCGTGTTTCATATTTGGAAATCTACAATGAGGTATGATTCTAATCAATCTTCAGCTTCCTGGATTCATGAACACTGTTTGCTGTACCTAATCTTACCACTATCATGCAAGTGTTTGTTTTGAAGCAAATATCTAGAATAAAATGGTCTGGTATAAGATGTCAGAAAAATATCTAGGATCCACCGTTTTCAGCCAACAATTACACTTATGGGTTCAATAGTCTCCTTTGAACACACCTTGTTATCCTTCTAAAACTTTGCCGTATGTGCAGCCTATGGCTTCCCAATCTTCCCTGTTATTTCAACTAAATCAGTTATAAGAAACAATTTTATCATTTCCTTTGTTTCTTGGCTTCTATCAACCCTAAGATGTGTGTGACCATGTGAGTTTGTTGGGCTCTCAAGAAAGCTTTGCTACTGGCTTTTGTCCATACTGTAAGTAGTAATACTGGAACTTGTGTGCCCCTGATGCGGTGATGCCTAGCATTTTCTATCATACTTTTCTCTTTTCTATTGCAAGTAGATACTTTTGGTACAGTGGTACTATTGTGTGTGTGTGTGTGTATGTGTGTGATTTATATTTCTTTAGTTTCCATTTAAAACTAGTCCACTTCCTTAGGGTTCTGTTTAATGCCTTTATATTATTAGGTTGTTAATGATTTGCTGAACCCTGCGGGACAAAATTTGAGAATTAGAGAAGATGCACAGGTAATATTTCACTCATTTTAAATTGGGAGATCTCCTTTAGTATATTTGACGAATTATGTTCTGTGATTTGTGAATTCATTTTCTGATATAATAAGCTCGTGACTTATTTTACTTCAAGTTATCTACTTCTCCTTTTAGAAGAACCAAATTGGAAATGAATCTGAACTTGACCACCAAGTTCACTATTCAGTCTCAATAGTTTATCCAAAGACCAATAACCCTATTATGACAAGGACATATCTGAATTTATGATTTCATGTCAGTAACAATTCATGATTTCTGTCTACTGATATTTTACTAATTTCTAGAAAATTTGCCCGATTGGTTGTAGGGAACCTTTGTTGAAGGAGTTAAGGATGAAGTTATATTATCCCCAGCACATGCTCTATCCCTTATTGCAGCAGGAGAAGGTAACACTTGGCATCTTTGATGTGGCATAGCGCATGCTCTATTTAACGAATCTCTTCTTTCACATGTAGGTTCCCTGGTTATTAATTTATGCTAAGGGATGCAAGGTTCTTTTGTTTTGTGTGCCATACTATTTTAACTGAAGACCAACATCCTGTTTGGTCACTTCCATTTTCAAATGCTTCAATATAAGATAAAAAAATTTTAGCACCTCATAATGGACTGAGGGCTGGATTCACTTTATTGTATTTCTTAGTTTGTCATGATACCCTAGGCCTTCTCTATCTGTGGTTATGCTGAAGTTAGCTATATTATGATTGCTAATGATAAAAGATTCATGTTTCAATCTGGTGGAATTATGAAGTAAGTAACATTTTAATTTATGTCAAAAAGTTGTGTTTCTTGTTCCATTCTGCAGAGCACAGACATGTGGGTTCAACAAATTTCAATTTGCAAAGCAGTAGAAGTCATACAATCTTCACACTGGTATTCAGTTATTTGCTAAGCTTAAATTTCTTAAATGCAAATTTTAGTGGTCTTTTCCTCTCATCCGTTCCATGATTCTACTGGCAGTATGATAAAATTGTTTGCTTTGCAGACTATAGAAAGTAGCCCTTGTGGTGAATACTCAGAAGGCGAGGCTGTTACCTTGTCACAATTGGTATTTGTTTTTCCTTCATCTACTTCCCTAAAAAGATTGTACGAAGATTTTACTGAACTGTTCTGTCCTTATGGTATTAATTGTTTCAGTAACTCTTCCTTTCTAAATTATATTGGCAGAACCTGATTGATTTAGCTGGTTCTGAGAGCTCAAAGGCCGAAACAACAGGCTTGCGTAGAAAAGAGGGTTCATACATCAACAAGAGCTTGTTAACTCTTGGAACTGTAAGTCCTAGATCTTTGAGATTATTCTTTTATATTGTCCCTAGACAAACTTATCATTCTCGTGCACACACTATTCCTGACACCAACCGGTACACACTCCTTGACACAAATGGGATGAAGATACACATGCTTAAATCTGGTGGCCGGTGTTTTTGCATTGCCAATCATTTTAACCTTTTGTAGATTTAATCCTTTGTGATTTGTTTGTGTAATCAAAATATAATGTTTGTTCGTGATGATGCAATCTGTGGCTGCAATAGGTTATCTCAAAATTAACGGATGGGAAATCAATGCATGTCCCTTATAGAGACTCCAAATTGACGAGGCTTCTCCAGTCCTCACTCAGTGGCCAAGGACGTGTATCTGTAAGAGTTCAAGCCTGTATATCTGTTGTAAATTGATATCTGTTTTGTCTATCTTAATGATTCTAGCAAAGTAGCAATAGATGTCTTGTTGTTCTAATTTGAAGGGTGTAATCTTCTGGACTGCAAAGATTTAGCTAAATTAATCTGGCGACCACTTTTAATTGGTTCTGTCAGAAGAAAAAAAATAGTCTCATCTTACACATGTTCGATTCAGCTGATTTGCAATATTACTCCCTCGTCAAGCAATTCTGAGGAGACACATAACACATTGAAGTTTGCGCATCGAGCAAAACATATTGAAATTCAAGCAGCGCAAAACAAGGTATGTTCAGTATAGATATCACATTGTAACACCTTTTTAAAATTGTCCCATTGAAGCAATCCTGTGATCGTGCAGATAATCGATGAGAAATCATTAATTAAGAAGTACCAATACGAAATCCGCTGTTTGAAGGAAGAACTGGAACAACTGAAAAGAGGCATAATCACAGTTCCACAAATAAAAGACAGTGCAGAAGGTGATATTATGCTTCTGAAACAAAAGGTGATTCTCTATGCCCAAGGTTGATCAGGAATAATCTTAGTTTTACAGAATATTTTTGTTATATCGACTGATGGCTACATGTTATGGTGGTTTGGCCCCTACAGCTAGAAGATGGTCAAGTGCGATTGCAGTCAAGACTGGAACAAGAAGAAGAAGCTAAAGCTGCATTAATGAGCAGAATACAAAGGCTGACTAAATTGATTCTTGTATCTACCAAAACTTCCCAATCACCTAAATTTTCTCAACGATCAGGACCAAGAAGAAGACATTCCTTTGGAGAAGAAGAGGTTTTATGTACCTTCCGCATTCCTTTCTTTCCATCATCTGGGAATGTGGGTGGGTGATTAGAACTTATGTCATTCCATGATAAAGTGTTCCTTTGTTTTGATGTTACAGCTGGCTTATCTTCCACACAGACGACGTGATCTTGTCCTGGATGATGAAAGTGTGGATACGTATGTTCCTCTTGATAGTAGTGCCGAGACTGTGGATGAAAAATTGAGAGAAGAGAAAAGGACCAAGAAGACTGGATTGCTTAGTTGGTTAAAACCTCGGGTGTGTGAGATACCATTTACTTATAAGAAATGTTGCTTTTTGACTGAGTCACTGACCTTGCTTTGTACATGGATCACTACTCACTAGAAACGTGATAGTGGCATAGGAGCCTTGGCAAGCTCTAGCGACAAGTCAAGTGGCGTCAAGTCAACAAGTAGTCCTTCAACACCTCAAGCTGATAGCACAAATAGTCACATGGAAGCCAGACATTCACATTCTTTACCCTCAGATAACACTCCTGTTGATCAAATATCTGATATGAAGCATACTGAAGAAGTGTTTGAACCTGATGATACATATCTGGGGCAAGAGACTTCACTGGTATGCCATAAAGAACTGCTGTTTGTTCTCTGTGAACTCTGCTTATTTAATTCTAATGACAGTTTAAAACAGCTCATATCTCTGATATTGTGCGGTCAACTTGCAATCCTCTTCATTTGTTTTATAATTTTATATGTGGTGCGACATTGATCAACTTTTGGATTGCCTTCTTTTCCATTGTATACTTCTTATCAGGGCATTGTGAAGACTATGGATGAAATTGACTTACTGAGTGAGCAGCAAAAAATTTTGTCGGGTGAAGTGGGACTGCACATGAGTGCCTTAAAACGATTGTCAGAGGAGGCTGCTCAAAATCCTAAGAATGAACATCTCCATGTAACTTTCTTGAACCTGTATTATTATGTTTAAAATTCACTTTGGACATCCATCCTAGAGTATATCTGGTATATTTTCTATTTCAGGCGGAGATAAGAAATTTAAAAGAAGAATTTCACCAAAAAAGCAATCAGATTGCTTCACTGCAGCAGCAAATTGACTCCGTCATTCCTTATGCTGGACAGGACAAACTGGAGGAATCGCTGGTATTTTAAGATTTTATCAATTTTAGACACTTCTGTAGTACTTTAACTCATGTGTGTATAGTAACTATTATTTCACAATTCACACTGCAGTCGGTAGCTGATGTGGTGACGCAGTTAAATGAGAAGGCACTTGAACTTGAGGTAATTAATTGTATATGTGAGCTCTAACTATCTGCAACACTGCTGAAAATAGTTAGCTTGTCATAATACAAACTAAACGAAGTCAAATCTCCTCTTTATGGGAATATTACAGCATTTATTAATTTATTTGGATAGGAGTGGTCTGGTCCCTATTTCTCAAAGTCTTTGACTGTAGTAATTATAAGGAAGCTGGATTTGCCCTGTCGATTTAATCGAAACACTCACTATGTTAATCATTTTATGATGTTTTCACCAAAATTTATGCACATCAACTTGTTTCCAGGTCAAAACTGCAGACAATCGGGTTATCCAAGATCAACTGAACCATAAGGTGCTAAACTGGTCCATCATATTTAGAAGACAGTCTTACATCATTTGATTGAAATGTGAGAGATATTTTTCTTTCCTTTTTCGTTTTAATCAGATTGCTGAGTGTGAAGAGTTGAAAGAGACTATTGTCTCATTGAGAGAACAGCTATCCGATGTCGTTGAACAGAGAAACTTAATCCCATTGACCGGTCCTTTGCAAGGCTTTTCTGAAAGCGGAAACCTGCATATGGGATATCAAATTGGTAGAGAAAATTCAGTGCCGAGGGATTCAAATGGCACGTTGGTTCTACAAGCTCAGGTTCCAATCTTTCTTTTCCCTTCCGGCCTTCCCTGAACTATCAATTAATATAATATAAGATACTCCATACTAATCTTGTGCTATTCTTTCACATCTCTTAGGCAAGTAGGATTGAAGAACTAGAAAATAAATTAGCTGAACTGACAGCGTCAAGGGAAGATCTAGAACAACGGAACCAGAAACTTGCAGAGGAGAGTTCATATGCAAAGGGATTAGCATCAGCTGCAGCAGTAGAGCTGAAGGCGCTTTCTGAAGAAGTTGCCAAGCTCATGAACCACAATGGAAGATTAGCGGCCGAGCTGGAAGCACAAAAGAAGGTACCAGCTCAGAGACGTACTGCCATTCCCAACAGGAACGGCCGGAAGGATGGTTTTAGCAAAAAACCTGATCCAGCTGTCTTAGCCTTGGAGATGAAGAAAGAATTGACTGTTAGTCGCGAAAGAGAGCATTCGTTGGAAGCTGTACTAGCAGAAAAAGATCAACACGAAGTTGAATTACAGAGGAAAGTTGAAGAATCCAAACAGAGAGAAGCCTACCTAGAGAACGAACTTGCAAACATGTGGATACTTGTGGCCAAGCTAAAGAAATCTCAAGGAGCCGAGAATGATGAATCGTCAAGGGAGAGCCTGAAGATTGATGACTCGTGAGAGTGAGATTGAGTTCGAACAAAATGATTTCAGTAGTTAGGCTTTGTAAGTGGTAGTAGGAGACGGCGAGTTTTTGGTTGTGTAGTGCTTAGGTAGTTTGCTTTCTGGGCAATGTGAGGAGCCCCTTTTTTATCAAGTGTATCTTGCCTGGCTTGGTTTGTTGTGTTCTTGGCTTGAATGGTGATTGTAAAAAGGTTGACACAGTTTCTAATGCTAATTTGTGGTGTACAATATGTAGCATCAGTTATTTCGGTCTTCAAATCCGATATCATACTAATGTTATAGGTTTATGCACAAATAAATTAAATAGTTACTTATCAAGTATGTTTAAGGTTAAATGGAGTAGCATTGTGGACCACTTTCTTGCATCTTCCATGTTGTTTCAATGCTGGGAAGAGATCTAACAATGAAGTGGCGTTGGCATTCAGGTAACGAGGGTTTCATCATGGTGATCGGTAAGATACGGCAATATGTTACCAGAAGTTGAACTTGCATCATACTTAATCAATAGATGAAAAAAAGGTAGTAATTAATATCCCTCCGACACGTAGACTTTTAGGACGGCACGGGTTTTAATGCAAAATTGGTATGTAAGACATAGAAAGAAAAAGTAACTGGAGTATTGTTAGTAGAGAATGTGACACACCTGATTAGACAGAAAGAAGTTGACAAAAATAAAAGTGGACTATTTTTATGGGATGAAACAAAATGAAAAGAGGTAAATTATATTGGACGAAACGAGTAGCAAAAATTTATTTCAAACACTGGTTGATTGGGATCAATAACTCAAAATTAGTAGATGTCATCACATTCCATCCCTATAGTCGAAACAAATTATATCGAGACAAATTAAACAAGAACTTACTCGAATACATAGCACAGAGCACTACTCTACTCCATCACAGCAACTCCACCAACCGCTTTGATTTTCTCTATAATGCTATTTGCCTCATCCTTTGTTACCTGCTGCTTCAGTATAACGGGTGTTTTTTCCACCAAATCTTTAGCTTCCTTCAGTCCCAGATCTGTAAAGGAACGGATCTCTTTTATCACTTTTAGTTTTGCACCTGCGTCGAATTTCTCTAACTTGATATCAAATGTGGTTTTCTCCGCCTTCTTCGCCTCAGCCTTGGACGATCCAGCACGTGCCCCGGCCTGGCTGCCCGCATCCACTCCTTCAACATCAAGTGGTACCAGCTTGGGATGGCTTACCTTGAGATGCAGATTCGGACCTATTTTCACTCGCTCTTCAAGTGGCAGGGCCGCAATTTTTTCAGCAAGCTGAACAATTTTGTCTGAAGGTGGTGGTCTAGGTCCGTATGGCTCATAGACATCTGGGTATTTGTATTTCTTAGGCTTGGATTTGGGATCTCTTGGAGCAAAGTCAGGTTGAAAGCAGCGGTACTGCAAAAGGTTGTTTTTTCGACACACGACTGGGTGGCCACGAGCAAGACGATACAAAGTAGCTAGTTTCATGGTTTATGGATTGGTATAACAATTAAGTGGGTATCACCAGTGGCCTTGCAGCAACAAGATATGTATCTGTAGCTCCAACTGCAAACAAACTAGTCACTAGAATGAAGAAACCAGAAAAAAATGAAAGGCAAACTATGATCATTTTCCTTTAACTATTAAACAAAGATAAAAAAAGAAATACAAATATCTGTCACAAAGAGACACATGGAGACAAAAGCTATAAACTATCAAACAAACTGAAAAATAAATTTCCCCTTGGTTTATAAATACAAGTGAAGCAAACAAAAGAAAATGCTTTAAAGCATTCTCCAATTATGGCCAAAAAAAAATAAGATAAAGCAGGTCAAAAGTTCCGAAAACCATACATGGCTGACAATCCATTAACATCTCAGGAGTTCACAACTCACACACAGAAATTATAAGGGAAAACAAATAGCAACTATAAATTGAATTGGAATGGTTAGGTGGGCACAAAATTGTGCTCTCTTAAAGAGTAGCATCTAGGGGGCGATCATTCTGTGGTTCAGATCAAAATGCCAAAAACATCTCGGCAAATGCACAAAGTAGAAACAGATGCGGTTTATAAAATAATTGCATTATAGTGTTATGGTTTACAAAAACTGAAGGAAAACAAAGTGCATTTGTCTGACATAGATATAAGTATTACACTTAAACTAAACAGAAAAAAGTATAAGACTACAACTTATGTTATGATGTGTTATAGTATCAAATTAATCATAATATTAACATAGGTTAACTAGGACCGAGCAGCAAAAATCTATCAGATAGAGAGTACGTCTTCAATTCTTAGGATTCAGAATTTAATATAAGCGATTGATTGAGGATTATTCATAAAAAAGTTGCGAAGCAACAACAGCTACTGCTTGAGTAGCTTTAGCTTCAATTGGAGCTGTGAGTCAAAACAGAGGAGATTGAATAACCTTTGTTCAATGCTTAGCTTTAGGAAAGCCGAAAGTGACAAAAACTGTAAAATCCTTGTGTGGATATTATCGTAAGTAAGAATCCTAGTCTATGAGCTTCTGAACCTCAATATCCTTAAATTATTCCTCTTCAACAATATCTAATTCACCAGTGACGCAGTCCTAAAATAAGCTTACGCTTAGTAACATGAATATTGAAAATACATCAAAAGCAGACTACGGATGCATCGATGCATCAGTTACGGCAAAATCAGACGTAAATTTCCACCCCCCCCCCCCCCAAAAAAAATCCGAATTCAACTACATTCAAGATCCTGTGCCTGTGCCTTTACCAACAAATCAGAACCAGTGCACCAGACAAACTCACAACTCAATCTAAACCGATGTCACAGTAAAATAGGAACATTAATCAGAAGGAGAGCGAGTGGGAGAGATTACCGGAGGAATTAGGAGTTCGAGTATGTTTCGTCCTCCAAATCAAATGTGTGAGAGAGAGTGACTCCGGCTTCGCACAGAAATGTTGCGGAGTGCGGGTTGAAGATTGAAGGGAAGAAGGTGGTGAATTGGGGATTGGGGGTTTAGGCCTTAGGGGTTCGGGTTACAATTTATTTTATTTATTAGTAGAATTAATTATTAATGTTATTTTTAGTACTCAATTGCATATTCCTAGTTTCCCACTGTCCTAAAAAATTAAGAGTGAACGGTATAAATGAGCCCTAACTTTTCGGCTTGTTGCACTGTTGATCCTTAATAAAAAAAAAATTCATCATAGGAGTTTAACAAAATATAAAATCATAAATTAGGTATTTTCGGACAATAACACCCTTAAGCCCTTAAAGGGCATTTTCGCCTATTTACTGACACCGCCTCTGCATGCACCTGCAACATGCAATTTGGCTGACATCCGCCCAATGATGTGATTGAAATGTCATGTCTCTCCTCTCTCTCTCTTGAATTTTGGCAGACGACGTTTGGCTTCCCACATGCTACATAGTGTGTGTACCTGATTTGAAACATATTAGATAGAATGTGAAAATTAAATCAC
This sequence comes from Salvia hispanica, assembly GCF_023119035.1. Taxonomy (NCBI): domain Eukaryota; kingdom Viridiplantae; phylum Streptophyta; class Magnoliopsida; order Lamiales; family Lamiaceae; genus Salvia; species Salvia hispanica. The sequence goes on from NC_062966.1 coordinate 12,553,621, forward strand.
TTATTTTTCACTTCCCTCCAATTCACTTTCACTTGCAGTCCTTTGAGTTTTGCGCTCTCTCATCTGAATCGACTCCACCACTCCAATTTCTATCTATTTTCGGCGGTGTTCAGACACCATTTTCATCAATGCCGCCTAAACGAAAACAAACTGGTACCTCTGGAGCATCCTCCTCCCGTAGTTCATCGCGGCGGAAAAAGCAACCGGCACCGCCGTCGTCTTCGTCTCCGTCTCCGCCACCGTCACTTAGACGCGCTCCAGAGGTAATCGACGTAGACCCAGAAACATGGGACATCCGCGATCCTGAGTTGGAAGAAGAATACAGTAAGTTCAATTTTAAATTTCACAAATCGCCCACCTACCAATTGTGTGATTTAATTTAGGGTTTCGAAAATTGTTTGTTTTGGGAATTTGTTTTTATTTCGTTGCGTTCTACTCTGATTTTAGACTTTATGTGTGACATTTGTTGGTTTAATTTTTGGTATTTTCCTAATTTTCTAATAACCCTAACATAGGAGCATCTCGGGAGGTTTTCCGTTGCATTTCATCATGGTGGTTCACTCTTCGAAATCAATGGACAGAAGAAGTATCTTGGGGGTCACTTGACATTCGTTGACTTTTGCAATATTAACCAATTCGAGCTATTAGATCTGTCCAGTATGGTGTTGAGGTTGAGGTATGATAGGAAAACCGTCTGCGAGTTCTATTACGTTCATCCAAAGTATAATGCTGAGTGTATGGGCGTTGACATACACGGTCCGTTGATGCTCATTATTGACGACCCACATCTGGCCGCTTTTCTCGAAGTTGCGACTACTAGCACAAGGCTAGTTCACATTTACGTCGACGAGATGACGGCGGCGGCAGCCTTACTTAAGAAGCGAAAGAAAGAAGCAGAGGAGTTTCTAAAATTTGTCAAAGATAGGAAAAAATCCAAAGTGGTGATTGAGGAGATTGACAAACCTAAAACAATTATTGTGCCCAAACCTAAACCAAAAAATAAGAGACAACAGCCGGATGAGCTTAAGAAAACAGTGTCACCATTATTGATGATTGAGTGGTACCCTAGGGATGTTGAGTTTGAAGAGCATTTGACTAAAAGTTTAGAAGACAAACGTCGGGAATGGAAGAGGGAAGAGGAGGCAGCTCGTAAGAATTTGATGGAAGCATTTGCATCATATAGTAGTGCAGAAGGAGCACAACCCGCAGCTGTTGTGGTTAAGGTTGAAGAGACTGATGCAGTAGTGGGAGTTGATGGACAGGGAGACGTACATGCATGCGTGCAAGAGGTAGATGTGTTGTTTGTGATTTATGAGTTACTCCCTCCGTCCTGGATAATTCGGGTCATTTTGACCGGGCATGGGTTTTAAGAATTGTAATGAAAAGTGGGTTGAAAAAATTAGTGGAATGTGGGTCCTACCTTTATATATTAGTTTTATAATAAAATGTGAGTAGGAATGATTTAGTGGAATATGGGATCCACTGCCAAAAATGGTAAAAGTGAAATGGAACAAATTACGTGGGACGGACGGAAATGGAAAACTGGGATGAATTATCTGGGACGGAGGGAGTACATTGCAATTTACATGTTGTGAACATGCGCGATTTTACATGCTCCTGCAGACTGTGGCAGCTAACAGGGATTCCGTGCACTCATGCTATTGCAACAATCAACAAGAATGGCGAGGATGTCACGCGATACGTCTCCCGCTATTATTTGAAGTCCACTATGACGATGCTATACGAGAATGTCCTTTACCCAATCAATGGGGTGGACAATTGGCCCAAGAGTTGTGATGGTGCATTGGAACTGGCGCCTCCTAGGACAAAGCAACAGCGTGGACGACCGAAGAAATTGAGGCGTGAAGAGTCCCAGATTCATCTTCATGCGGACGGAGGTGAGTCAATGCGACGAGCCTTCATCATGAGATGTCGCCGGTGCGGGCAAGAAGGCCATAACAGGAGTACTAGCAACAATGATCCTCGGACAGATGCTCGTGCTGAAGTTGGGGAGAGTTCACAGCAAAGTGGGTCGCGTACAACGGATAGGAGGGGGAGTAACTTGCCTGAATCGTCAAACAATCGCCAAAGCCAAGAGGTAGTATTCATTACATATTCGCATAATTATTTTATACTCATACGAAGTGCTTTTTTATATCATATTATTTCTTGCAGCCTAATATTGCGGATCCGGGACCTAGCACTAGGAGCAGGACCAGGGTCAGGTCTCAGCCTCAGCGTTGTGGCCGTCGCGGTGCTCAAGATTGACAATCTTACTTACTGAAGCAGCAGTGGAACAGTTTCAAATCACCATAAAAACTTGTTTGTGTTTGGAGGTGTTTGAGATGGTTTTTTTGTCAAACAAAATGGTGCATGTATGTTGAATTGTGGTCGTTTTTGGTACGTATTTTGGTAGCAGTGATGAACTGATGTTATGTATGTTAAATTGTAGTGTTTTTGGGTAAATATTTTGGTGGCACAGATGAACTAACGATATTTTGGTAGCAATGATGAACTGATGTTTAAAACTACAAGTTATTAACGAATATTCATTTGATGGTCATCTTCGACATTTATTTTTCAGTTGTGTTCGCCAGTGTGTTATTTCATCCAAAATTGAATACCTCATTCGTGATTTATGTTATAACTTCAAATTTGAATCGTGAACTGCAGTCATGATTTATGGTATTCCATGCAAACTTATTATGTGATTTCTCTTCATAGTTTGTGTCCTGAACTGTGATTATATCGTATACGATTTTTATATTTGGTTGATAATCATATGACATCGAAAAATGAAAATTAAAACATGTTGACAAGATAATTAGATAACAAAAGACAGTACGTCCCACATACCATAGCTTTGTTACAAAAGTAGAAATATTACAATACATAACAACAAGATTGTGAATTTAATCTTTCGGGACGTTTTCGTTGTTTTAGCAATTTTCAGTGTCAAAGCTTCACACTAGTCAGTTTTCGTTGCCAATTGTAACTTCAACGAGTCACACTCCTCAGTTTTTGTGTGCAATTTCTCTTCAAGAACACCTTCAATTAACGATTTGGCTCTAAGCTGAGATTCGAATTGGTCTCGTTTAAGTTTCACTCTTTGAAAGTAACTGTCTTAGCTTGGGGACAGACCCGCATCAACCCATCGAAAAAACTTGCAATCATCTTCCTGCAGAAAACTTGGTGATTAAACTTTCTGCCAACAAAATTCATTTGAAATACATAATAATACAATACAAGATTTTAACCTTCCATATTGGGGAGCGATAGTAACGTCTACCCGGGTTAGCAGCCGTCCTAGATATCACAAGTTCGGCCTGAAGACAATTCACAATTTCAGAACAAGGCCAATTCCAATTGAAGCTTGACCCGTAAGATTGAGAAGAAAAAGAGGACATTGCAACAGGGCCTGAATTCAATTCAACATAACAAAATTCAAATCAGCATTGCAAGTTCGATGAAACCAAAATTCAATCCAGAATTGGAAAATAATATGCTAAAATTAATTCAATGTAAAAAAAACAACAACAAATGAAATCTCCAAAAATTTGCATACTACTGTAATTTTAAATCATATGCTAAAATTCTTACCACAATTGCAAAATAAAATGAATCATATGCTTAAAAAACAATAACTGTTAACTATTTGCAATTAATATTGCTCTCTAAAATGAAATCCCTCAATTTTTTGCATAGTACGGTAACCCTAAAATCTGAAATCCCTAAACCCCTAATTCGCGTTGCAAATGGTTTAGCCTAAACGGGAAGCAGTTCACTCTACAAAACATAAACAGAAGCACACTAACTCGAGTTAGGGATGCCGATTCGTGGGGTTCACAACACGATGACGGAGAAGAAAAAAACCAAAGGGGAAGAAGGTAGAACGATTGAATAGAGAGGGAGAGATAACAATTAACATAGTCTAATTCAACATCATAAGAAAGTGGAAACAAATAGTCTGTTTGATTTTTTACATCTCTTACACACCAGCTTGTAGTCACAGCATAGGTGTGCAGGGTTCTGGACGAAATTGCCCTTCAATCTATTTGGGCAATTTCGTCCGAAAATTGGCAAAATATGTAGGGTTTGTGATTTTATATTTTGTTAGACCCCTATGGTTGGATTTTTTTTGTTAGAGGTCAACGGTGCAACATGCCGAAAAGTTAGGGCTCTTTTATGCAGTTCACTCAAAAATTAAATAATTTTATTATTATAGGCTGTTTCCCAAATTTAAACAAAGTGTAAATATAAAAAATTCTCAACAAATAATAATCTTTCAATTCATAAATTTGTTGGTTTTAATTCGGATCAATATTGAGTTAAAATTTATAAAGCTTGTCAGTGATAATTGCACAACTTGTACATGAATTCAAACTTTAAAGTGGGATTGAAAGGTAAGTACTAAAAAGATTGCTGAGAAAGAAGCATATGAATTGAATTTGAAACACTATACTAGTTGAGACGTTTGAAAAAGAAAGTGATCTAGCAAGAGAAAGTAGTCAGATGCAATGAATAGTGTACATCCTTTGTGAGCTCATACAAATGTCTAGAAAATCAACAGGTGGGGAGAAAAATACATGAAAAAACTAGGAAATCAGATTCCTGAAAAACTAAGATATTCCGGTTGTTTCATAGTAGTATGTATACAAACAAATGGTTGTGCACTATGAAACAAGCTCTTCTGGTTCTTGTCGAAGTGATTTCAACTCTCCAAGGCAGTCGGGGAACTTGAATGGAAGGCTCAATGGTGTTGTGTATCGTGCGCCTTGCAGCGCTTTCGCCAAGCAATAGCCTAACGGCATTGAAACAGAAAAGGAAACAGCATTTCCTATTTGCATGTACCTGTACTAACAGTAACACATTAAAATACAGAAAAGATATCAACACACTTGTTGCATATTACACTCAGAATATATACCTCTCTCTTACTGGTCCAAAAAGCTTATAGCAGTCCGGAAATCCTTGTAGCCTTGCATTTTCACGGACAGAGAGCACTCTATCTTGATTTGGATGCAGGAGAACCTATTAACAAAAACAAAATAAATTTCACACATTCCTTAGTATTATTGATGACTAACTCTCACAGTCCAAACCTGGTTATGGGGTTCAGGCCTTGTAACTACAGTGGCCACAATGTCGTCCATCCCTAGTCGACCAAAAGGCCTGTGGAAAGGTTTGGGGTTAGATAATGCATAAAAATGAGATATAGACAGCAAACACAAAACCTTACTTGCAAGACTTCCCCTCTTCAAAACTTAAGGCATAATCAGGTACCTGTTTACACATAACATGAGTTATCCTAGAATGAACCAAAGAGGATCAAATAATTCTGCAATGATGAGTACCAGAGGTTTGCCTGACGTGCACCTAGCTCTCTCGACAGTTTCATCCAATTTTACAACTCGATCGGGTCCAACCAGTACTCCAGGTAGGTTTCTAAAGTTGGCTCCCTGTAGAGATGCAACAGTCAAAACTGTTATGGAAAAATGCTGCACGGAAGCGTTGGGGACGATCCAATGGAAAAATCAATTCTATGAGCTAATATTTGGAAACAAACAAAAAATATCCAACCTTGAACTTAGGAACTTGGCAAACTCTTTCATAATCATCCTGATTCAATTTATGGGGACGATGATCATACAATATGGACTTATGTGAGTCTAGCCTTTTAGCATTAGAACAACCAAATATATCTGCAGAGAAGATGACCAAATAAAGAGAAAAGGTTAATACTCATAAATATAAACCCTTACATTCTTACTTCTTAATTGACAATGAAAGAACATTTTATTTAGGAGAGACAATTACATTCAGTCAGCTCCATCAAGTAAAAGTAAGAGGAGGTTAACTATTGCATTGAGAGTTAACCAAAAAAACTATATTAACCTTTTCTGCTCAATCGTATGTGTTTCTGATATTCAGTGCTAGGAGCTTTATCATAAGGCATTTCATCTTCCTCTGTGTTATTTGTCACCTAAAGAAACATAGGCATGAGAGAATGAGTATTATAATTTGGAACACATGTAAAAAAAAATGCATTTCACCGATTTTCAACTAATAGGGGTTGTACCGCTGGCATATCAGAAATAGCATCTCCTAGTAGAGCAGATTTATGCAACTGACAATGCTCTTCTCCATGTCCAATTATAAGTTCCTATATCAAAGTCAAAATGGTATTCAGAAAAGGTACAAATGATAGGATATTAAAGAAGACTCGGTGTATGCCACACCTTATACTCATTTACAACAACTCCTTTCTTCAGCACTTCATGTGTGGGCAGTGGAAATTGAGGCAAAATCTGGAAAATCAAAGTAACTTGTTATTGACATCAGCAGTATCAATATGCACTAGTTCATCAAGGGTATTAAACTTACCTCTGTTGGGCCAGCACCCCAAAGGAAAAAACGCATCCGGCATTGTGGAACTCCATATGCACCAGCAGCCATTATACCTAATCTGGCTTGGTAGTTCATAGAAACAAGTCGTCCAACAGCATAACTAGTCAACTGTGCTTTTGCAAATTTCAGTATATCTGTAACATTCTCCATCAACACATATCTTGGTTTTAGAAACTCCACAATGTTCATGTAGACAACGAGTTGGTGATTCTTTTTGTCCTTTAAGGGAGCACGAGCATCTCTAAATCTGTTGAAGCCACTAATTCCTTGACATGGCGGACCACCACATATAAAGTCGACATCTCCCTGACAAAGCATTAAGTAAATAAGCTACAGTAAAGGGACGAGATAAAGTTGAACTTAGCATAATCCATAGAATGGGATATAACTTACTGGTAGAGGCAATACTTTAGCTCTATAACCTCTTAAGACAAACTCCTGTATTCTTTCTTCACAGTTACTTTTTTCATAAAAAAAAGAATATGAGATAAGATGGTTAGAAATATAAAGATACTACAATTTAGCCATAGTGATTGGTGGGAAGAATATTATTTATACCTTAGGCCCTCAACAGGCTCCCAAGTATCATCGGCACGGCCATAACCTTTCCAGCGTACCTAGCAGTTTAAAAATCAGAGTTAGCTGAAAAGATAGCAAAAAAAGCAATTTCCCTTTGCTCTGTGAGCCTTTTATCTTTGCAAAACCAAATGTTCTTACTCCTCTTGGGTTAAATGATAATAAAAACTTAGTACAAGTATAATTCCATTAACCATATTTTACATATAATAGCTCCTGCAAGAATTGTTTGCTATTTAACAAGATTAAGGAAGGTACCTGGAATATTAAAGAAAGTACCTGGAAATATAGACCAGTTTTTTTGTTCTTATTTGGATCCCCATAGCAAATTGCAAGCAACTTCTGCACTTCATACTCCCCTTCAGATGGAACCACTCCATCGTCAACTTCAGATTCATCACTGTCTGAACCTTGAGGCTCTAGTTCAATGTCTTTTGATCCCACCACATTGAACTTTTTGCAGAGGCTTTCCCATTCTTTTAGTAGAAGAAAAAAATTCTCTGCATCTTCATTTCTTACCTGGAAAATTCGCTAACATTTGCTTCATACTGCCAAGATAGTAATAACCATTTGCAACTCAACATAAATGTGACAGACTACCTCAGTATTTGGGTGGTTATATTTTATACTCTCACACGCATAGGAGTTAAAATCAACAGCCCACTTCTGTTTATCAAAGGAAAGCATCAAGTGAAAACAATGATAAAATATCAAGAAAAGTTTGCAGTTGCTAGTTCTGGTCATTTTTTTCGTACCGTGACAATTTTCTCTCCGAGCAAAGATGCACCAATACCAAGTCCAGTGGACATTGCACCACAACCACAGTACAAATCCAATAAAGTGACTTCTGATCGCTGGGAATCTTCTAGAGATTTTTGGACATCAGGAGTTTTTGTTTCCATCGCTTCATTAATTAATGATAAGTCATTTATGTCTGCATTTTTGTTTTTTTCCAAAAAAATATGACATTAACAACAAAAAGTGGAAAAAAGGGAGAAAGAAACTGTAATTCATTCACATAAGTTCTCTTGAAAAAGGTACCTTTTCTTAAACTTGAAAAGGCATGTGGGAAAGTGTACATCATATCAACATAAAGATCACAGGATGCCATGGATTCTTCTCTTGCATCAGCAGACATCTGCTCAAAGATTGCAGCTTGATAAAAATTAAGTGGCTAAAAGGAAAATGTCAAAATGACAAATTTATCACTATGTTCCTTACATCTGGTGCAAGCTGGTTAATTTTAGCTTTTTTAGTGACACAGCTTAGCGGATTGTCATCCTTTATGTCCGAGTAAACGACTCGTCTTGCATCAATGAGGTAATCTTGATCCTTTATAACCTGAAAGCATAAATGCAAAAGTGATTTTGCCATATAGCTTAAGCAGTTTCAAAAGCCAATCCATTATAAAGAAAGTTGCCGCACCGTATCTTTGGCTCGATAAAACCATTGGGTGCAAATATACATCTCACCACTTGTGGTTTGAAACATTTCCACAATCTTTGCAATAAAATCAGGTTCACCTTCTGAAGACTGTAGGTACCCAAATCAAGATTAATTAGTATATGGTGTAAGGAGTGACTACTAGCAAATCATAATTTAATATTCCAATCCCAATCTTAGGAAATAAAAGAAGAATAACCTGAATAAAAGCATTGTCAAAGAGTTCAAACTCCACCCCATCAACGGTAGCTCTAGTATAGTGGGATTTAGCTTGAAAAAGCTCCTTTTCCCTATAAAAGAAAAAAAAAATGAGAAAAGGAGAGACCAACATAATGGCACAAGAATGGGGGATTAATGAGCTACGCTTACTCGGTCGAGCCATCTGATAATGTAACGGTAACTGTAGCTTTGGCTTGCTGTAAAACGAAAAACAAGAAAAACGGTAATGGGCTATTGCGAAAACAGCCAAACTGAAAATGAAGGGCTAATTTGAACCTTAGTTTGATATCTGTGAGGCCATCTTGATTTGGCTTCGTCGGAGGGGAGTGGAGCGCTGAAGAAACCAAGATCGGTCACGTCTGGCGTCGATCTCTTCGGCTTCTTCGGTGACGCAGCAGGTGCAGGCGCCGGGGATGTTGCCTCCGTTCGCTTTTTACCTCTTCCCATTCTCTCTCTGTAGTGTATTCTGAGAGAGAGAGAGGGTTGTATACAGTATTGGGAGGAAGAAAAAGAGGGCTATTTTGAAGAAGATGAAAATTTTAAAACAAGAGTCAGCGGGAAAAGTAGAGCGTCCATGTGTTTTTAAAATGACAAATACATTTAATTTTAGATTTATTGCAAGTACATGAACCCGAGGCCAAATTCATTTTAGAGATTTTAATCGGAATGTTAATATTAATACTAATGTTAATATTAATACTAATTCCATTCACCATTAAATATTAATATTAGTACTACTCCATTCACCCGAGGAGTATCTTTTTGTCTTTCGAAATTTTTAGCATTAAATTACATGTTTTATTTGATTCTTATTACAGTGGAGTAGTAGTATTTGATAAGTAGGTTATATATTTTATGAATTCATTCCATTTATATTTTGAAAATGAGTACTTCTCTCTCTTACAATTTTAAAATCTTTTTGGATCGCTGATCTATAAATCTATCTATAAAAATATAATATAAAAGGAGTGTTTTGAGAATAATTACTTGAATGCCATTAATAATATAAAAAGGTTTTTTTAATATATTTACTATATTATTAAATATAAATATTGTGTAACCTAAATGAAATATTAATACTATGACTCTATTTTTTTATGATTAACTACAAACTAATGATATTCATTGCCACTTACCCACTAACCTATTAATTTTGATATTTACATAGTCATCAAATTATGAAGAGATCAATTTATATATGTACGTGGATGTACAAGTCAACAATCTTGAAGATTATGGCCGGGCTTCTTGCTCCAGACAAAGTAATCTTGATTCTTCCAAGTTCGTTCCTTTCATTTGATATTATTATTATTGATAGAAGCTAATTTAGATTGGGATTGAATATCTTCTTGTGGTCTCTCATTAATTATGAACAACTAGGGTGAGGTATTGATTCGCGGGAGAAGACGACACGGGTTGATCTGTGATGAGGAACTATCTGGCCTAAGAATTGGCTTGGTGAGACAACATTGTTTGCACCTCCTCAATTATTTCAGTGATTCTAGTCTAGACAGTTCTTTAATCTACTGCCCAATGTAACATGTTTTTCAGAGTGCTGCACTTTTTGATTCTCTCACTGTTCGTGAAAATGTCGGGTTTCTGTTGTAAGATATTTGTCTTTATAATTAGTTTTTGCTTCATTGTTATCAATTGTATCTCATGTTTAAGTTATTGGTACAATAAATTGCTATTGTATAAATTTGTGATTTTAGAACTTGAAATAATATTGTTTCTCATTCGGTATATATGTTATTTTTTTCTCTGTCTGATTTTATATTTTCTAATAATTGTTTTTTATTCTATATATTTATGATTTCAGATTTCATACAATGATATTTTTATGAATTTGTAAAATTATTTTACAGTATAAAATAAGTTTAAATAAAAAAAATGGATCGTGCATTGCACGTGGGTGATACTAGTGGAATAGTAAATGGTGGATGAAGGGAATATTTGGTATTAGCGGGAAATGAGACTCCTTGACATTAAAACTAATTTCAATTTATGATTCTATTTTAATGTCCCGTCGATAAAGAAAAAAGGTCAATTAAACGCGTATTAATTGTTCTACACCCTCTTCCCTATTTTCATTTTTGTTCGTCCCCAAAAATTTGCCATCATTCACTTTCAGTAGTGGACTCTACATTCTACTAACTCATTAACACTCACATTCTATTATTAAACTAATAAATAAAAGTATGATTCACATTCCAATTCCATTAACTTTTTTCAGCTTATTTTCTATTACATTTCTTAAAACACATGTCGGATCAAATGGTGACAAATTATTAAGAATGGATGGAGTACTCAATTTCTTAGGGATTCATTGTTATTTATAATTATATAGACTAATTTGATGTTTAAAAGTCTATGCTTCTTAAATTGCAGTGTAATAGTTACCTGAATTTAGTAAAGATTTTGCTGTGTGAGTACTACTCACTCCGTCCGTGAATAAGAGTTACGGTTCATAATTACTACTATAATGGTAAAGAGGCTCAACATTGCACTTACATACTCATTTAAAATTACTCCCTCCGCCATCAATAAACATTTGACATTTTAGTTCGTCCATCAATAAATACCTCATTGTTTTTTACTACTTTTGGTAATAGACCTCACATTCGACTAACTCGGTTTCACTCATATTTCATTCTAAAACTATATAAAAGTATAACTCACATTCCACTAACTTTTTCTAATTTACTTTCCACTATATTCCTACTTCTTAAAACTTGTGCCCGGTCAAACTTGGTCTTATATTGGTGGACGAATAGAGTAATATATGGAAGTGCGACTCATGTTACACTAACTTTTCTTAACATTTCGTAAAATATGTGCCGAAAAGTAACGGGACTCCTATTCACATATGGAAGGAGTATAACATTAGTACTCCGACAGAACTAATCCGCAATTAACATACACTCCTATCTTACTCATGTTATACTCCTTCCGCACTTAACCTCTTGGAACCCTATCAAATTTCGTGTCCCATTTCGTTTCGCATTCCTCGTCTTATACACCAACGATGCATCTATCAAAGATCGAAGAACTAAACCACATCTTCACACTGAAATCGGGTAGACGACATAATTCTTTAGAAAAATTGAATAACCATGTAGCTATACTCGATTAAATTACAGCAACAGGTAGTAAGATCTTGCATAGGTACACAACAGTAAGACAAATCACAACATCTAACAATCAGGTCATCGCCTAAACTACCCAACTTTTACAATTGATCATCAACTTGTAGGGCAACAAAATCTACTTAGAGCGACCAGAAGAAAACAGAAAAATTGTGAGACATAGCTTAGAAGGGGCATCTCACAGCAAGCTTCGTCAAATCAGGACGATGACTGTCCTATGAAAGTCGGGAATGAAACTCTTATGTGCTTTAAGAGGATTTTGACAAATTTGAATGAAATTAACGGGATAAGCAGGTATGGAATGTAGAAGGCTAATTGAACTTGTCGTTCGAGGTCTGCAAACTATCAACCAAGTTTTTCACAAAAGTTATAACTATACGTTACAGTGTAAATGGCCTACGCCTTTTGTGCTGTAACTCTCCTATTTTATTCTCTATTGTCTTTTTCATGTCTCTCTCCACTTAATTCACTAAACCTTATTCCTTAATCTTTAGGATAAAAAAACACATCGACTATGGTAGATCGAAGGGCAATTGAATATGTACAAAAAAGGGGACAGAAGCCACATTTCCGATGTCACTGCACTTCCAACGCAAAAGTAAAAAATTTGCAAACCACTAAAAATAATCAAAGTTTATAAGGTGTATCATGAGTTTGACGAAGTTTACAAGGGTAAGACTGGATGTTGTACTACGGTTTCTGCCTTTCTGGATAGTAGAGAGCAAGCAAACACTATATGCACATTTACCTGTCAAAAGCGGTAAGAAAGTTCCACAATTTTACTACTGCAAAGCCCATTCCGCAAACTGCATTTCCTTCCAACGAGCCAATATCATTTACTTGAAACTTATCATCATGAAAAAGATTAAGAGTGTATGCTATGTGACAATGACTTCATTTTGAATCTAGAACAGTTTTATATAGTATGTTGGATAGCAAAACCAAAGCACATAAAAGGAACTGGAATTCCCGACGATAAAATAACATTTGCTTGACATTCAGAAATACTAGTACTACATATAGCAGTCTCAACTCTCAAGACACTCAACAAGTTGTAATCAGAGCATCCCAAGAAATTCATGGAGTAGAAACACTAGCACAACACACAAAATCGATAAACCGACTCAAGAACAACTCAATCCAAAGAGTCTGGACTATAGAGTACTTCAAAACACTTCCTCCAATTTAAGTAATTTTGAGTGAATGACTGACAGGTTCGAGAAAAACTCAAACAACAATAATATACTCCTATTAACATGACTTCAATCCATTGACAAAGAAGGAAGAAACCAGTCTTAGTAAAACATTCATAACGGACTACAAACAGCTAAAGATTCTTAAGTAGAAACTTTTCCCTTCAAGTTATGAGCGAAGGCCATAACATATGAATACATCAACAAAGAAGGAAGGTGGTACAATCATACAAAAAATCATGGGTGCAAACTTGTTACATGGAAAGTATTCCCTCCAATTTTAACAACTCTAAGCAAAGAAAGGCAGCCATAAGTAGAGCCACAAGTACAATAACAAATTAGATGGACAATTCATTGACAAAAACTTCAAGATACGGAGTATTTAGTTTCTATGATGTACATGAATACAGCTCTTATTCATTAACGCACATCTACATTTGGAGCTTCTTGAATTGAACTAAGGTTATCTAAGAAACAAACTCTCATTACACAAGCAATTTATACAGAAATGCACAAACACAAGCATGTGGATGGAGTATAAGTAAGTTTATGACAACTTCAGATTATACCATGTACAAGAAACAAAAAATTAACAAAGTAAAGTTATAACGATGATAGTAGTAACTAAAGTGGATATCTTTAAAAAGACGAAAGAAAGAAACGTCAAAGATTCAAATTACAGCTCTTATTCAGTATTCGAATAGTTAAGAGAGCTAAATATAAATAAAATAGTGCCGTCTACAATCTCATTTAATGAGAAGGAAGAATCAACCAAAAATAAAGCAGCAAAAAGACCTGGATCAAATTCTCATTCCTCAGCTGGACTTGGGATCTGGCATTGGGAACAAGCCGGCGCCAGCAGCTCCACGCGGTGGCGAGAATCCCAAAAACTTCTGCAAATTGGTCCTAATGCTGATCGAACACAGCAAGTACAAAAACGCCATGGAACAATCCGTCATATCATCACCCGCCAATCCCCTGTGGCTCATCTTCTGCACTAATTTGATCGGAACAAACGGAATTTTGGCGACCGGTTTGCCCTCAAACAAACTATTTAGCAATCCGAAGACCATGAACAAAACTAGGGCAACGACGCCGCCCGATTTGAACTTGAACATGGACAGATCGCGGCTGGATTCCTTCAGAGAGGTCTCGACGCGGTCGATTTTCTTGGTTTTAGAAGTCTTTTTGAGGAGGTTCGCGGAGGCGGAGTTGACGTCCGTCGTCTTCATGGTCTCGAGCTTTTTGGAGGCTTTGTCGATGGTGGATTTGAGGGATTTGTAGGAAGCGGTGCGGTAGATGAGTAGCCATGAGATGGCCTCGCAGACGACGGCGGTGCAGAAGGAAATTCCGACGACGGTGAGGCTGTCGGAGTATCTGAGGCCGGAAAATAGGGCTGACGCCATCGCGATGAGGAGAATAGCGAGTGATGTGGGATCTGAATCTGATGAGAAACGATCTGAGATTTCAAGGTATGTTGCAAAATCGTTTTTTGTTTCTTACCTTTCCTACAGCGACTCTAACTCGCAGAGATTTGACATCACTACTTTGTTTTAAAAATTACGAATATGAGAGCGATTTTCAATAAAAAAATTTACCAATTTATACAAAAAAATATATCTCATCCGGGATGTAATTAAATATAAACTCTAAATATTGTACAAACTTCAAACTATGATCTGGACCATTAAAAAATGTCAACAGATAAAAAAAAACATCAACAGAAAAATGCCGACAGAGTTTCAACGGTAGTCAAGGATTGATGTTCTGTTGATATTGTGTTGATACTATGTTGATATCAAAATTTTGAAATTTTACACTGTGTTGATATTATGTTGAAGCTGTGTTAAAGTTGTATCGAGGAGTTTGGAATTTATATAATATATAAATTTACATTTTATCACTGCTCTATAACCTAATCATAACATGTAATATAACTCAACCAACATTTTATCAGTGCGTAATTATTCGTTTTCTCCCCGAATAACACCTTGGATGTACGCCACAAATGATTGGTTAAATACCTTATCTGAGTATCACCATGCACATATAGTATTATTTGTTTTATTTTAGTATAATTCTATTTACATTACAAATGTTCATTTTTTTTAATTCTATAAAATTTATAAAAATTAAAATTCAATTTGTTATTTTATTATTTACTTGAGTAAAAACAACAAATAAATAAAGTTTTAATTTTATGAATTTTGTAAAAATAAAAATGTCATTAAAATTTTGTAATATATTAAAATTAAAATAAATATGTAAAGCAAAACAAACAACACTATATATGTATTAAACGATGATAATATGCATCAAGCCCCCGCACCGATTTGTTATTTTATTATTTATTTAAAGTAAAAAACTATAAATAAATCAAGTTTTGATTTATAAATTTTGTGAAAAAAAATGTCATTAAAATTTTATAGCATATTAAAATCAAAATAAATATGTAAAATAAAACAAAAAAAACTGAATATGCATTAAACAATGATAATATTGCTCATATAAGATACTACAGTACATATATTATTCTCCTCAAACTCCTAACCTATAAATAAATATTCTCTTATTGTATGCATACAGCGACGGAATCACCTAGGGCCAAGGTCGTCCTCCGCCAAGTCTCCGCCCCAGATAGCTTGAGGAGCCCTGATGCCGATCTCTGAAACTCTAAGATTGAGAAAGGGGAGAAGACAGACTATTTAGGCTTTTACTAGTTTTGGGCCTATTTAATTATTGGGCGCTCGTAGATAGGGTTGTTTAATAAGATTATAACCTGAATTCAAGGGGTGTGGTCGAGTGGCATGAGACTCGTCCATCCTCAACCAAATGGTCAGGGGATCGATCCCTACCTTTGGGTATGGAGCAGCTTTAAATCCTTGGCCCAGCTGTCCCACCCATTTTGATGCCGCGGGAAATAGTCACTGAGCCCGCCAGTAGATACCCTTGGTAATCACCAAAATAATATTATAACCTGAGTAAATATAGTACTCCCTCCGTCCCAAAGAATATGCACATTGGGGGACGGCACGGGTTTTGATATAATATTGGTAGAAAAAGTAAGTAAAACATAGTTAGTTGGAGAATGGGTCTCACCTCATTAGAGAGAAGAGACTTTCCAAAATTAGAAAATGCATATTCTCATAGGACAGACTAAAAAGGAAATAGTGCATATTCTTGTGGGACAGAGGGAGTAATTTTTTCCCTCTCGTATAACATCATATAATTTATAATAATGAAATTAACTTGTATATGGACTCACTTGATAGTATGACAAAATTAGCAACAAAATTAGTAAGAGCATCAACAATAGCGGACGTTCCGACGGACATCTGATCGGCGAGCGGCTCGTCCGTCGGGGACGTCCACTATTGGGGCAGACAAGCGGTTGACGAACATCCGGATGGACGAGACGTTGCACGAACGTCCGTCGTGTCGTCCGTCCTCTCGTCCGCTATTGTGGCCAGGCGACGGACGTCCCGATGGACGAGAGCATTTTTCCATTTTTTAATTTTTTTTTTCAAAACTCTATATATACGACTCGTTGCACTTCATTTCATTTGCACCACGGACGAGCGACCGGTTAATACATGTATTATCATGCACAACATGATCGTCGAAAATGAAGGCCTAAAACTAGGGGTGTCAAAATGGATATCGGATATTGGATACCCGATATCCAAACCCGAAATATCGGGTAATTGGATATCCGATATCCGATTTTTCGGGTTTCGGGATCGGGTTCGGGTATATGATTTTTGGATGATCGGGTATCGGGCTCGATCGGGTATGACCAAATTACCCGAATTACCCTAATTTTTTTTTATTTTTTTTAATTTAATAAATTTAATATTTATTCTTTTATTTAAAAAAAATAAATAATTAAATATACTCCCAAAATTCTTCACTCTTAAGTCACATTTAGGATTAATGTTTGAATTGTGATGTTTATTATGGATGAATAATGGATGTTATAACTTATGAATTTTTAATATTCGTAAAAAAAAAATTAAAAATACAAAATCGGGATTGGATACCCTATTTATCGGGACTGGATACCCGAGTCGGGTATTTGGGTACCCGAAATTATTTTTGGATCGGGTATCGGGTATTTGATTTTGGAAAATTCGGGATCGGGTATCCGAAATTTTCGGATCGGGTATCCGTGGATACCGGATTTGACAGGCCTACCTAAAACAAAAACATTTCACGTTCGGCTAGCGGTAAACTATACAGATTCAAGGCATATTAACATGTACTTGTTTGAATCGTTTTTTTTAATTGTACTATGTTAAAAAAAAAAATTAATGAAATTATTATTGCACTTTCTCCGTCTGTATTCGTGTCGAAATTTTAATTCCATATTTGTGAATTTGTTTTATTGGTTATTATTGTGCTAGGCTATTGTCCTAGTGTTAGACTATTATTGTGCAGTGGGATGCCCTAATGACGTGACAGAAGGTATTTTTGGGATATCCTAATGCTAGGCTATTGGGATGTCCACGCTATTGTGGATGCTCTTAAATCATTTCTTTCTCGTATAACATAAAACAAAATACAATAATGAAACTAATTTATAAATTATTTTCTTACTTTCTTAATAAACTAGCAATTTGAGATTATATTAACAATTATTGTTACTGTGCAAATGTAGTTAACAAAGTATATATTAGTATATGAATGTATATTATTCAAGAAATTTTGTTGTTATTGCTTATCTTCATGTATCATTATTCTTGAATGTTACGGAATAATTCAACTGCAGCCACGAATATTTTAAATAGTACAATCCCGAATTCAAGTGAATTGACACTGATCCTCGCAATTGTAACAAATTTGGTCAAAAAAGTATTTTTATTAATGAAACTTATTAAAACAAATTTGGAAAATAGAATAAGAGACTATTGGATGAATGATATCTTAATTGTATACATTGAAAGAGAAATTTTCAAAAGAGAAAAATGAAAATAAAACACTCTTCAGCGATACATGTCGACTCATCCAAAATTGTTATCATCTAGTGTTTGATAAAAAATGTGCATATATTACATGTAAAATTTAATATTTTTATAGTATTTTTTAATTTCAGCCTCTGCTTGTCCTTCACTGTACGCATATCATTCTCCTCGAACTCCTTACCTATAAATAAATACTAGTACTATTTTTTATATTTACTTTTGGTTAGTTTTATAACAACAATTTAGTGGTTTATGTTCCCTTTAAAAGAAATATGTTCCCTTTTAATAAGTTACTTAAAAATAGCAATGACTTCATTTTGAAGGATTGTTGGTTGTTCAAGTTGTTGTCTTTGATCAAATAGCTTAATAGTTGCTGCCCAAATTTGAATTATTCGTCTCATATATTTTAATACGTGGTATAATGTAGATAGTTTGATTATTCGTGAAAAGGAATAGGTAAAATGAATGTCGACACACAATATGTGTAATTGAAATGGCCAAATTGAAGCATCATTTTTTCGTTAGTTTTATAGTAACTTGGATTATTGATTTGGACTAATTATTTTTTTTTCAGTATATACTCCTTATTTGAATTCATGTTTGATTATACGACAGATGGAAAAAAGGATGTTTACATGAAATGTATAGCAGTAGTATTACAGATGAAAAAGCGACACGAAATTCATTTCCAATATATCATGTCTGATTATACGACATGTTTAGCTCTATTTAGAATGATGATTTGGAAGGTTGATATAATTGGGCTAATGTATTTATTTATTGGATAGTGATAAAATTAGGGTAATTGTACGTATATAATCGAATTTTTTTAACATTTAAAACAAATTTCATATTAATTGTTCTGCAACAATTTGGAAAAAAAAAAAATTAACTTAAATATTTGTATATTTAAGAAAAAAATTATTTTCTTACTAAATATTAGTATATAGTAATTAATTATAATAAAACTCGAAATCATGTTATACTTTGACATAAAATTTCTATATCACTTCTTTCTTATTGCTACAAACTATAATACAATAAATAACAAAATTAATTTTTAATTAAATTTAAAAATTAAAGGAAATTATGTACATGTACAATTTATGTACATTTATCTTTTCCTCTTTAAATAAATAAAGAATAAATAATTAACATAATATAGCAGTTATTTTTTTGAAAACATATTGCACTAAATGCCCAATAAAGTAGAGTTTTCGCAGATAACCGCTGACGCATATCCGCCCCATGAGCTACAAAACGACAAAAAGGAAAACGAAGGGAAAGTGCCCAACAACTAGCGCATTGAAAGAGAAGTAATAAAATCCAGCCTTTGATTTAATTGGTAAAACACTGTTAATCAAACAATATTTCAAAAGAAAATTTAGAAAGACACGTGGTGTCCAATGTCAATCATCAACAACATGAAACATGATCAAGCGTTTGCTTTGAATATCCTCTCTCTTCTTTACTTTGTCTCTCGTGAACTCGTCTATCTTCTTTTTTACTCTAAAGATTAAATATATCGCAACAACCCGATAATCAAACAATCAACATTAATATTTAATGCCAAAAAATAAATACAAGATATATTAAATGCAAATTTCCATTGTCTATAATCAAACAAATTATTCATTTGATTTAGAATATAAAGTATATCTTGCATTGAGAAGAAGATAAACCATAAAGAAAAAGTAAGGATAAGAGAGAAAGAGAGTATACAATAAAAGAAAGGGATAAATATAGCCCTATCTAAGGATTTGAGGGCAATTTTGTAAATAAACTAAAGAATTGAAAAAGTATTTCAGTAATATTATAAAGATCAGAAATCATATGAAAATATTTTATAGATAATAAGGACTACGTTTGATAATACTGCATAATTCGGAGATTACATTTATATTCCTTCATTTAAAAAACAAATTAATAATATTTTTATCACCTCAAAAATTGTAGTTCTCTCTAGTTAAAATATAGAGAATATACAGTAAAATAAAAGAGAATTATATAGAGAATACTTTTATCTATAATTTTATATCATTTAATTTTACTTTACTCCTTTTCTACCTTAACTATTTATTACCAATATTGTTTTTCTAAAGCGAGTGTAGAAAATGAAATGACTCTACTAAATATGGAACAGATGGAATAGTAAATTATTAGTCGTTTCCATCATTAGTTACTAGTATGATCAAGTTATTATCATGTAAACTCATGCCTAATTTACCATGATATAAATGACAACCGGATCACTTGCCATGGCTTCATGTACATGTAAATTTATGTACATTTATCTTTTCTCGGATAGTGATAAACGTACATAATTGCACGTACATAATCGAACTTTTTTTTAACATTTTACACTAAAAATTGATTTATAAACATTAATTGATTTAAAATAAATTTCATACTACTAATCATTTTGCAACACTTCGAAAAAAATTAAAATTTTAACTTAAATATTTGTATATTTAAGAAAAAAATATTTTCTTACTAAATATTGCATAGATAATTCTAATCAAGCTCGAAATCATATTACGATTTGACATAAAATTTTTATATCACTTCTTTCTTATTGCTACATATAATACAATAAATAACAAAACTAATTTTTAATTAAATTTAAAAATTTAAGGAAATTATGTATGTGTCCAATTTATGTACATTTATTTTTTTCTTTAAATGAATAAAGAATAAATAATTAACATCACATAGCAGTTATTTTTTTGAATACATAGTGCACTAAATGCCCAATAAATTAGAGTTTTCGCATATAATCGCTGACGCATATCCGCCCCATGAGCTACAAAACGACAAAAAGGAAAACGGAGGGAAAGACCCCAACAACTAGCGCATTGAAAGAGAAGTAATAAAATCCAGCCTTGGATTTAATTGGTAAAACACTGTTAATCAAACAATATTTCAAGAAAATTTAGAAAGACACGTGGTGTCCAACAACGTGAAACATGACCAAGCGTTTACATTTAACATCCTCTCTCTTCTTTACTCTTGTCTCTCGTGATCTCATCTATCTTCTTCTTCACTCTAAATATTAAATATATCACGACAATCCGATAATCAAACAATCAACGTTAATATTTGATGCCAAAAAATGAATACAAGGTATATTAAATGCAAATTTCCATTGTTTATAATCAAACAAATTATTCATTTGATTTAGAATATAAAGTATATGTGCATAGATAAGAAGATAAACTATAGAGAAAAAGTAAAGATAAGAGAGTATACAATAAAAAAATGGACAAAAATAGCCCTCTCAAGGATTTGAGAGCAATTTTGTAAATGAACTAAAGAATTGAAAAAGTTATTTCAATAATACTATACAGATCAGAAATCATATGAAAATATTTTATAGATAATAAGGACTGCGTTTGATAATACTGCATAATTCGGAGATTAAATTTATATTCATTTCATTTAAAAAACAAATTATTAATATTTTTATCACCTCAAAAATTGTAGTTCTCTCTAGTTAAAATATAGAGAATATACAGTAAAATAAAAGAGAATAATATAGAGAATACTTTTATCTATAATTTTATATCAATTTTTTACTTTACACTTTTTTCCACTTTAACTATCTATTAGTACGGAGTATTATTTTTCTAAAGTGAGTGTAGAAAATGAAATGACTCCACTAAATCTGGAACGGATGGAATAGTAAATTAATAGTCGTTTCCATCATTAGTTACTAGTACGATCAAGTTACTATCATGGAAATTCATGCCTAATTTACCATGATGTAAATGACAACCAGATCACTTCCCATGGCATCATGTATATGTAAATTTATGTACAATTATCTTTTCTCGGGTAATGATAAATGTACATAATTGCACGTACATAATCGAACTTTTTTTAACATTTCACACTAAAAGTTGATTTATAAACATTAATTGATTTAAAAAAAATTTCATACTAATCATTTTGCAACACTTTGAAAAAAAATTAAAATTTAAACTTAAATATTTGTATATTTAAGAAAAAAAAAATTTCTTACTAAATATTGTATAATTAATTCTAATCAAGCTCGAAATCATGTTATGATTTGACATAAAATTTCTATATCACTTCTTTCTTATTGCTACATATAATATACGGAGTAATAAATAACAAAATTAATTTTTAATTAAATTAAAAAATTTAAGGAAATTATGTATGTGTGCAATTTATGTACATTTATTTTTTTATTTAAATAAATAAAGAATAAATAATTAACATAACATAACAGTTATTTTTTTGAAAACATAGTGCACTAAATGCCCAATAAAGCAGAGTTTTCGCAGATAACGTTGACGCATATCCACCCCATGAGGCATGAGCTGCAAAACGACAAAAAGGAAAACGAAGGGAAAGGCCCCAACAACTAACGCATTAAAAGGTAAGTAATAAAATCCAGCATTGGATTAAAATGGCAAAACATTGTTAATCAAACAATATTTCAAGAGAATTTAGAAAGACACGTGATGTTCAATGTCAATCATCAACAAAGTGAAACATGATCAAGCGTTTACATTTAATATCATCTTTCTTATTTACTTTTATCTCTCGTGATCTCGTCTATCTTCTCACTCTAAAGATTAAATATATCGCGACAACCCGATAATCAAACAATCAACATTAATATTTGATGCCAAATGAAAACAAGGTATATTAAATGCAAATTTCCATTGTTTATAATCAAACAAATTATTGATTTGATTTAGAATATAAAGTATATCTGCATAGAGAAGAAAATAAACCATAGAGAAAAAGTAAAGATAAGAGAGTATACAATAAAGGAAATGGACAAAAATAGCCCTCTCAAGGATTTGAGGGCAGTTTTGTAAAAAAACTTAAAAATTGAAAAAGTTATTTCAATAATATTATAAAGATCAGAATCACTTGAAAATATAATGAGGACTGCGTTTGATAATACTACATAATTCAGAGATTAAATTTATAATTCCTTTTATTTAAAAAACAAATCAATACTCCCCCAGTCCCACTTTAGGAGTCCCGATTGAGTTCGGCACGGGTATTAAGAAATGTAAAAGAAAGGTGGTGAAAAAAATAATGGAATGTGAGTCCTACCTTTTTATATTAGTTTTATAATAAAATGTGAGTGGAAAAAGATTAGTGGAATGTGGGGCCTAATACCATTTATAGAATATTCCAATCGGGACTCCTAAAGTGGGACACCCAAAAATGGTAAACCGGGACTCCTAAAATGGGACGGAGGGAGTAATATTTTTATCAACTCAAAATTTGTAGTTCTCTCTAGTTAAAATATAGAGAATAAACAATAAAATAAGAGAGAATAATATAGAGAATACTTTTATCTATAATTTTATATAAATTTTTTTACTATAATTTTTTTTTAACTTTAACTATTTATCAGTATTGTTTTTCTAAAGCGAGTGTAGAAAATGAAATAACTCTACTAATATAGAACTAATGAAATAGTAAATTAATAGTCATTTCCATCATTAGTTACTAGTATGATCAAGTTATTATTACTATGTAAACTCATGCCTAATTTACCATGATATAAATGACAACCAGATCCCTTTCCATGGCATCACGTCATAAAAAAATGAAAATATCAAGCACCATTTTCATTCCAAATTTGTATAACTAATTCCAAAATAATACTGCATCTCTCATAATTAGAATTAAGTGTTGATTATTGTTATTATTAAATTTTCATATAAAGATAATTTGAAAATCACAATTATAGAATGCATGTATTTTGAAGATTAAAGAAATTGGACATAGTAGTAATAAAAAGTTTTATGAAGATTATCATTGACAATTTGACATTTCCTTGTTTGGAAAGCATGGAGAAAGTGGACCCTAAACGAAATATAACAGTTTTTACTCTATTTCCGTTTTTAACCCGCTAATGTTTTCTTTTCTGCTGTGTAGGTGCATCTTCTGTCTCTACTCGATATATACATACACACATATATATATATGTATTGTATTGTATGTATCACAGTGCCAAATCTCATCACCGAAACCCCTCACACCCCACGGCCCACGCACTCTCTCTAAATTCTCGATCTCTCCTAAAATAACAATCCTCCGCGGATTCTCAATCTCATTTCATCCAGTAATGAATCACAGATACACGATTTTCGTTTTTGTCGAGTTTGTTTAGATTTATTGTTTCGATCATCTGTTTTATTGATCTGGAATTCATTTATTCCGGATCTAAGAATTGCGTGTTTCTGAGTTTTGTTACGCGAAATCGATTGTGTGCATGCATCGGAGATTGGACGGGAGCTTTATGTCTCTGGAGATGTGGATTGATTACCGGAGAAATTGATAAACTTAGTGAAAAATGACAGGGATAGCGCCGAGAATCAATAACAATACTATCTCTGATAATAGCGAAACTAATACTTGTGACAGGAATCCATCTACGGGGAATGTGACGGCGCCGTTCCATTCATTGAATGGTTCGTCTAATTCAAGTAATGGATTCTGGTCCCAGCACCGTGGTGATTTGAGCTACAATCAGCTGCAGAAGGTATATATATGTGTGTCTGTGATGAACCTTTAATTTGATTAAGATTGTTTTATGCCAGAAATGAAGAATTGCTACTTACTGTACATGTTTTATTGGATGCTTACCGTCTACTTTGGATTTTCCGTGGCTAACTATTTTAGACTCGAATAAGATTGCACCTCTAAGTACTTTGGGTATGTGATGTTCCATTTATAACCATAACACTGTTATTTTACTAATATGGTGGGTTGGAAAACATAATTTGTGTGAATAGCATTTGTCTACCCGAAAAATTAAAGCAGCACCAGCACATATTTACTTTAGTACTGAGCATATAAGGAATGTGTTATCTTCATACCATTGCACTACATAGTTTCGCTGATAGGGCCGTTCATCAATGAAAGTACAGTGCATTCTTTAATAGTGAACCAAGGATTGTATTACCATTTCTCGTTGTCAGTGTTCTGATTTCTCGTGGTGCACAATCGATATAATGATCGAGGTGATGGCAAGTTTTAATTTAGGTTGCAAGCTACACCAACTGTAATTTTTCATGGTTTGTGTTGCAGTTTTGGTTGGAGCTGGCACCACAAGCTCGGCGGAATCTTCTTAGGATTGATAAGCAGACACTCTTGGAGTATGCTCGTAAGAATATGTACTGTTCCAGGTGCAATGGTTTGTTGCTTGAAGGTTTTCTGCAGATTGTTATGTATGGGAAGTCTCTACAGCAGGATGCAGCAGGGGCCCCTCACAATGTTAGAGCCACAGATAATCAAATTAATGGAGATTTGTGTATGGACAATGGGTGCCATGATGACACTCAAGATCCATCTGTCCATCCATGGGGTGGATTGACTGCTGCCAGGGATGGGACACTCACACTTTTGGACTGCTACATATATTCAAAGTCTTTAAAGGGGCTTCAAAATGTAAATATCAGTTTGATGCTACTAATTCTATGATTATGATTTTCTTATATGGGCACATTTAGTTTACCTGCTTTATTTAAATAAGGTGTTTGACAGCGCACAAGCAAGAGAAAGGGAACGTGAATTGCTCTATCCTGATGCATGTGGAGGGGGTGGACGGGGATGGATAAGCCAAGGAATTGCAGGATATGGTAGAGGGCATGGAACAAGAGAAACATGCGCTCTTCATACTGCCAGATTGTCTGTGGAGACTTTGGTGGACTTCTGGTCTGCGCTCGGAGAGGAGACTCGGCTATCTCTTTTGAGGATGAAAGAAGAGGATTTTATTGAAAGGCTTATGTATAGGTATACCATCTTGTTTTCCACTGATACCACTTGATTATCTTGAATCCCTCCACCTAAAGTATAGATCAATGAGGCACAATAGGTCCGAAAAAGTATAAATATATGGATGATGTTGCCTATGTCAGACTTAAGAGATTCTTATAAAAAATTGAAATTTCTGTTGGCATGTGTTATGGTGTGTGTGCTATCATTACTTGTATTGTATTAAAAGTCTCCTGATTAGAGTACTTGGGTACATTTTTCTAGAATGTATTTCTTAGCCAACTAAACCCATTGACTAGTCAGGGATGTATGATTACTCAGAGGCTCATTTGTTGGAATTAGGTGCTTGTAATAGTCTAAAGAAAGAATATAGCCTAGTTGTTAGAAGGGTGCAATGTTGTTTGGCTTCAGTAGCAGTGCTATACAAATATAATATTCATAACAATATAGCCAATCTTAGAATGATTTCCTAAAGTACAAATTTTGTAGCTAGTTGTAATACTCCATATTAAGAATAAATTCCATATACTCAGCTTAGGATAAATGTCATGCTTACCCTGGGACTAGGCTGGACTTCTAATGTTCAACCCTTATCAATTCTGAATGGCTTAACATATATGAATCTCTCCTTTGCAGGTTTGACAGCAAAAGATTTTGCAGAGATTGCAGAAGAAATGTCATACGTGAGTTTAAAGAGCTGAAGGAACTGAAGCGCACGCGAAGGGAGACAAGATGCACAAGTTGGTTTTGTGTGGCAGACACAGCCTTCCAATATGAGGTCTGTAATTTTGGCGGTTGCTATTGGATTTCCCTCACTTTAGAAATAGGATCTTCAGCATAGTATTATTGCAATAAATCATGCTGATATTTCTGGGTTGTTGATTCAGTTTTTTTTCGTCTCAACTATCAGGTTTCTCGTGATACAGTACATGCTGATTGGCATCAGACATTTTCTGATGCTTCTGGTACATATCATCACTTTGAATGGGCTATTGGAACAGCAGAAGGGAAATCAGATATATTGGAGTTTGCAAATGTTGGTTTGAAGTGGAAGGTGCAAGCGCATGGTCTAGATCTAAGTGGCTTAAATGCCTGCTATATAACTCTACGGGCTTGGAAAATGGATGGGCGTTGCATTGAACTCTATGTGAAAGCTCATGCTTTGCGAGGTCAACAATGTGTACATTGCAGGCTTGTAGTTGGTGACGGATTTGTAACTATTACTAGAGGGAAAGGTATCACAAGGTTCTTTGAACATGCAGAGGAGGCTGAGGAAGAAGAGGTAGTCAACTAGCCGTTTATGTTCTGACTTCCATAATAATCCTTCCCCACATATTTCTTCTTCTGATCTTCTCATGCCATTTCCATCTGCTCTCAGGATGATGATTTTGTGGACAAGGATGGGAATGAACTTGATGGTGAATGCTCTCGTCCCCAGAAACATGCTAAGAGCCCTGAGCTTGCTCGGGAATTTCTTCTAGATGCTGCAACTGTCATTTTTAAGGAACAGGCATGTTGCTTTCACTTTCCCCACTTTACGTTTACATCTACTTGAAATTACCTAATTTGTTTCAATAAATAGGTTTGATTAATGTACCAAAGAAGTACTCGTAAAAGGATTTTATTTTCTTCAATGAAGCAATGTGTTTGTCTATGTATGCTTAGATTTGTTCATATTTGGTTGTTAAATATTAATGCAGCAGTGCTATTTGCACAGGTTGAGAAAGCTTTCAGAGAAGGAACAGCACGACAAAATGCACATAGCATCTTTGTGTATCTTGCTCTTAAGTTGGTAGAAGAACGTGTACATGTTGCTTGCAAGGAAATAATTACATTAGAAAAACAGGTGCTTAACATATGATATTGTTAGTTCTGGCTCAGTTGTTAGCCTCCTCATGTTCTTGCTCAAAATTGATTGACCTGATTGACCTGTGATTTCCACCATAATTGTGATTCTATAGATGAAACTTCTTGAAGAAGAAGAAAAGGAAAAGCGTGAAGAGGAAGAACGCAAAAGCGCGAAGGAGTACAGGAGGGCAAAAGAAAGGGAAAAGAAGCTTCGAAGGAAGGAAAGATTGAGAGAGAAAGAAAATCGTGAAAAGAAATGTACTGAATCACATTTGAATTCTGTGGTTGATGATGTTACAAAGGATGAGCCTACGATGCCCATTGATGAGGGGGTAACTATTGCTAGCAGTAGAGACTCTAAAGAGTCTCTCAGCGAAAGATGCGAAGATAATACTTCCAGTCTGTTGTCTCCTGATATTCAAGATTACCAACTTTCGACAGAGTACACTTATTCAAATAAGGATAATTCTACCGAAGATACACTGGATGAGGATTTTGGCAACACAAGAGATTGGAACTCCTCATATCCATACGATCACTTCAAGTATTCTCGCAGGAAGCTGAAGTTCTGCAAAGATTCAGAGAGGGATTCAAACTCAATATTGTCTGACAGGAGAAAGGATGCAACATTATTAGAGAATGGGGTTGTCACTAGCAAATATGAATCCAGCTATCATGCAGATGGTTTTGAACTGACAAGGAACTTTCACAGCTTTAATAAGCAATTGAGAACCAATGGTGCAACGTCTAATGTTAGAAATGGAAGCAAGTTCAGTGAAAAGTTACAGTGGAGCAATAGCAGAACATGTGATAAATGTGCACCCCATTCTTGCTGCTGTGAGCACCATCATGAGTCTAGATCAAGGCCAGAGTCGCATATTGTAAGGGTAGTGAAGGATCCTAAATATGTTAATAAGTCCGAGAGTCCAGCTGATGTCTTGAAACCATATTATCGTAGCAAAAGGTATACTCCAGCGCAGTGTGCACGTGAGATTACTGGGCGACCTAAGGGCAAGATTGCTGGAAACCCTCTTACTACAAAGAAAGTTTGGGAACCATTAGAATCACAGAAGAAGTGTGTCCGAAGCAACTCAGATTCTGATGTTACGTTGAAATGCACCTCCAATGTCGAAGTCTCTGAATCCGAACAGCTCCTCGAATGTTGTTCCTCTTGTTCTGATGAAGTGGCTGATAATTCAGTTCAAACAGATCACAAGGATAATGATCCAACAGATTTATCAAGGTCTAGAGCTAAGAGCTGTGTAGAGATGAACAATGATTTCCAGACATATGAAAATTCCCATCACTACTCAAAGAAAGGTGTAGCAGAAGATGGTAAGTTATGCTCTACAAAAAGATCTACACTTGGAACAATAGGTTCATCCGTGAGCGCCTTGTCCAACTCTGGTAACTGCTCATCCTGCCTTAGTGAGGGTGACAGCAACACATATTCAAATCATCAAAACCTAGAATCAACATCCACATCTGATTCAGAAGAGTCTAGTCAGAATTCAGAGGGAAGAGAAACATCCCACCACATTGGGGACGGGATAACTGCATCTCTTAGTGTTGTGGAAGACCAATGTAAATTAACTGAACTGGATGCTACAAGTGAGGGGCCGGATTCTGCAGGAACTGAACCGAGCAGTTTTCTTAAAAAATCTGCTCCATGTTTCGAGAGTGGGAGAGAAAATCTCACTACAAGCGCTCAACCTCAGAGTGTGCTCCCTCAGATGCATAATAAAAGCATAAACTACCCCGTTTTTCAGGCTCCAATAGCTAGTTACTACCATCAGACTCCAGTTTGGCCAGTTGGTCATACAAATGGGTTGATATCCTATCCTCCCATCAACCACTATGTATTTGCCAATGGTTTTGGATATGGTTTGAATGGGAATGCACGGTTGATGCAGTATGGGACCTTGCAGCCTCTGCCACCCTCATTACATAATTGTGCTCATTATCCTATTTTTCAGCAGGTTATTGGCGTTGATGCAAAGGATCCTGCTAAGGTTACTCAGTTAACTGCACTAAATGAAGTACAGCATACCACTCAGAAGATGGATCCAACTAATCAACATCCTGCAGTAGTTGATCCCAAACAGAGGGGGAAGCTTGTTAAAATGGCAATGGGAAATGATGGCTTCTCTCTTTTCCATTTTGGTGGCCCTGTAGCTCTGTCAACAGGATTTCAAACTGATCAAGCTACTGTGGAAGAAGGAATCATGGGAAGCACTCACCTTTACGATGGCGATATTTCGTGCAGTAAGAAGGATTCCGTTGAGGAATATAACTTGTTTGCTGCAAACAATGGTATAAAGGTTTCGATCTTCTGAGATAATTGCATAGCAAGGCCATTTAAGTTTTTTTATTCCCTATTCCTATTCTGAATCCTGGAAAGCAGCTTTAAGGAGTTGAAAACTCTACATTTCTTTCTTGTAGCTGAGTGATGAGTGATACAAGCTTGAAAACTGTTTAATTTCTTGCTCTTGGTCCGAGAAATTTTTGCCTTGTGCTTTCAGTGTTGCTGGATTTTTCTGTTTGTTATTCTCCGGTATCCAGATTTCATTATGACTCTATAAGATCAACTTCATTTTCTTTATTTTAGCGTCACTCATGGTTGTGTTTTCCGTTGCATGATACTTACTTTATTTTGGGGTGTCAAGTGAGATGCCCTCTGATTTCTACACCTGTGTTAACGATTTCAAAAGTGAGAAAGGAAAATTAATGGCCTTCAACTGTGAAGAAAATGAAACTTTTCCACCTTACACTGTATAAACAATAGAGTTCTATCCAATTCCATAAATTTGAGAGAAGCTAATTCCTTTTTCTAGCAATAGTCGCATTAGACTTGCACTGTGGCTGAAAACCCATAAATCTTGCATTGGCACTTTTAAACAAAATCAGTGAGCTGAATTGGATAAAACACCATTTGCGACATTGAAGACAAATGCATTGTCGTCCTACTCCTAATTGAATCTCATAACAGCAAGGTAGATGCCAGGTTCGTCCACGAACTCCAACAATTGAAACGAATGGTTAGCCATAGTCGTCTGCAGAGTCATTTTCTCTGGCAAATTGGAAACCACAACATCTGGATATTGCTGTTTCTGCTCTTCAACAGCTTCCCTTCCAAGGGGATGACTGATCACTACTCTTGCTCCTGAGAATCCAAAAATGAATGTCAGAGTTACGTGAGTCAAGAACCGTCACCACACTGATGCATCATAATACAGACATTAAGGAGTTGATAAGGAATAATCACACAACTAACCTAGCACTAGTACTTCACAAGGAATGCAGTAGTCTTTAACAAAAAGCAAAAAATGAAAGCAAAACAATCAAGGAACAATGTAATAGGCAAATATCCAATCAACAGGTTATTCCCAAATTACCTGGCAAACAGCGCTTAGCGAGAGCTGCAAGAACCTGATTGAGTTCAGAGGACAAAGCAGGGAGGAAATACAGATATACGACATCAAAAGCCGTCCATTTCTCAGGCGCATCTATCAATTCCCCTTGCCAACATTTGACTTTATCATATCTTTCTTTGATGCATGCTAGAACGAAAAGAGAGTCATGGACAACGAATAACTGCTCACAAGGGGAAGAACAAATGATCCTATCTACAAATGCTTCAGAACCAACAGAAACAAGAACCTTTGATGTTTCTTTGATGTTTCCTGCAGAAATGATGCGATCAATTTTCTGCATATGCTCTGCATTAGTATCTGTATCATCAAATTCAAGAAATGACCAATCCTTCTCCAAATATTCCTCGAACTCAACTTCAGACACAGTTTCTTGATTTGCAGCAATAATGGGAAGCCTACGAGTGCATATCGGATTGGGTGGGAACTTGACCAAATGAGAAGGGCACACATGTATATTAGGAATAAGACTAAAACTAAACAGACAAGGTTGTGACACAAGTGATGGCGGTCTAACTGGGACGAAAGAGGAAATTGAATGTAAGAAATAAAATCCTAAAAATTAAAAATTACACAAATAAAATCCTAAAAATTAAAAATTACCCACTACTCGTTGCCGAATTTCGCCCAAATGTGATTGATTAGATCTTTTTGTAGCTAAGTGTGGGCTCTTGTATCGCGCATTGTGTGTCTTCTTTCCATCCTCTCGTTCACTGTCGTATGCACACCTCGGCGTGGGGGAGACCTCGCGGTTGAGCTTCCGGCTTCATCCCCGTCGTAAAAGTTACCCGTCATCGGTCCTTCGTCAGCTATAATCATGTTGTGCAAGATAATGCACGTGTACATGATGTCGGCGATATTCTTAACGTACTAAAGCCGAGAAGGGACTTCACAATGTTGGAATCGGCCTTGAAGGACACCAAAAGCTCTTTCGACGTCTTTTCCGAGCGGACTCTTGACGCTATTCGCAAAAAGAATCTGTCTCGGCTCTTGTGGATTGCTGAACGACTTCACGAAAGTCGACCACCTTGGGTAGATACCATCGGCGAGATAGTAACCCATGTGGTATGCATTTCCCAGTTTGACGGTGAAGTCGATCGCCGGTGCTACACCATTCAAAACATCATCGAAGAGTGGTGAAGAATATAGCACGTTCAAGTCGTTGTTGGATCCGGCAACACCGAAATATGCATGCCAAATCCATAGGCGGTAGTTGGCGACCGCTTCAAGGATAAGCGTTGGGCCGCCACCTTTGTGGCCGCTTAAGTGTTGCCCCTCTCCAAGCAGTCGGACAATTCTTCCACTTCCAATGCATGCAGTCAATGCGCCTAGCATACCGGGAAAACCGTGGACCTGTTTCGTGAAGACGAAACAACCGTTGACAATCGTCGGTGGTGGGTGCCCGAAGGAATTCCTCGCCGAAAGCAGAACGAACGCCGTCGCAAAAACTCTTGAGGCATAGGATTCCAGTTCGACTCACCGACATGCAAATACTCGTCGAATAGGTTAGCCGTTTGCCCAGAGCAAGTTGTCGGATGGCACAAGTACATTTTTGCAACGCCGTGAGACTTTGCCGACCGGTTGCGTCTGCACCTTCTTGAAAGTATTCAACGCGGGTGGACAATGTGGTGACAATACGCATAAACAACCGTTTTGACATGCGAAAACGGCGCCGAAAGTAATCTTGTGGATACCGCGGCTGGTCGGAAAAATAGTCGGCAAAGAGCCTTCCATGGGCTCCCTCTCGATCACGAGGGATGTAGCGACGTTTTGCTCTAGTTGGTTGAGGAGGAGGGGCGTTGGGGCGACATAGGCTTCATAGGCGGCTCGATATTGTTCATAATATTCTTGTTCTTCGCGCTCCGCTTCCGCAATGAGATTGGTGAAATCCATTTTTGAATTTTTTTAGAGAGAGTTTGGAAGATGTAGATGATTTAGTATGAAAAAGTATGAATGCGAGATAATTTGATGTGAAAAGTGGATGATGAATGTGTGTAAGTGGATGATGAATGTGTGTATTTATAGATGATTTTGGGATTAAAAAAAAAAAAAAAAATTCACAAAAATCCAAAAAAAACGTCTATAAACGGCTCTATTTTTTTGGGAATCCAAAAATATTTTTTTTTGGTATTATTTTGAATTAATTATGAATTTAAAAAAAAAAAATTAAAAATCGAATTTGCTAACGGCATAGCCGTTGGCCAATAAAAACACGCCACGTATGGCTGCTCAGCGGCACGGACGTGCTCTTAGCTAAGAGCAGCGCCGTGCCGCTGGCACGGACGGACGAGCTCTGTCCAGCGGCACGGACGGACAAGGCGACGGACGAGCACCGCTGCGGATGCTCTAAGATATTCATAACAAAAACTCTGTGTGGATAAGATATTCGCGTCTCAGCCTCTCGGTAGCTATACAAGCATGCACTTCCAGCATTAAGTGTGTTTCCAAGTGAAGAAACTTGAACTTGAGCAACAAGAACAAAAATGGACCTCAGCCTTTCTCCCTGCCCACTGGAACACTAGAAATTAAAGACAAGCAAAGTGATGAAAGGACGCAAGAAATAATCTTTACATTGGTACATAATACGGAACAACGAGCAGGATATTAAAACTCAAGATTAATCATTTAATGTGATCCTACTTCAATCACATTGTTAACATCATTGGAAAAACTATCCATCAAACCATCATTCTCTGAAATTAGGGAGATAGTAATCCAAATTCGACGCATTAAGCCACAGAGTATCAGTAGCTACAATCATAATTTATTAGTAAATTCTTTCCCTAACATTCTTCAGTTAGTGATGAAGAAATGTATGGTTATGTCAAACTAGGCATACAATAATCAGCGATTCACATGTTTTAATTACAGAGACTATAGCTCATAATATAAAATCAAACATCTATGGAAACAATGGAAAAGATGTGAGCAAAACAGTAGAGCTTACCTCTGAAACTGAGAATACGGATGCGAGGTTTTACAGATAAAGAAGAAAGAATTAATAAGGTAGATATCATTTCACCCCTCTGTATTTACTTTATTAACATTTTGGCCCCTAAACTCAATGATAAAATTCAAGTACAGTTAAAAGGTCTTATTTTTACGTTATTTTGCTTCTTCTATCCAATTTTTTTGTTAGATAAATGTGAAGTATGCTGTATGCGTGTATTCTAGTAAAATATGGTAAAGTTCAAGCCATATCTTTAGTTATGATTAATACAGAAATTGCTAATAATTCAAATTATGCTTATTCTATATTTGTTTCTTATTTTAAAGATGGTTTAAACCAGTGTTGGATCAAGGGGGCAAGAGGGGGCGACCGCCTCCCCCACCCTCAAACCATTTACCACATACCCGGATGTAAATTTTCCATGGTCGCTCCCTCCGTTGGCTTCCGACATCGCCCCAAGGAAGAAAAAAATCACCCGGTACCAGCAGTTTTATGTGAAAAAAATCAGTTATTTACAGTATTAGTAAATCTGGCTGTGCTGTAAGCTTGTAATAAACATAGACTGATAGAAGAGATTAAAAAACTTGAACACAGAGAACCAGAGCAGTGTAGACTGTAGAGTGAGGAAGAAAGGGGAAATAGTAAATGACTTGGGCTTTACCACTATTTTACTGAGCAACAGGTTTAAAGTTAATGAGTTATTGGTTTGAATCCAATAAATATGGCTAATTTAATTTTGATATACATCTAACTACTAATAAAACACTTACTAATACAAATTATTGGTGGTATTCATTGTGAAAATTTGTTGTTGAAGACAGAGTTAGTATTTAGGATGAAAGAAATTATTTGTGGATTAGGATAAGAGGGAATATCTTTTTTTGGTCCATGAACTTTACCAAAGTATCATTTTTGGTCCGTGAACTTTGAAAATATCGTTTGAGGTCTGTCAACTATGACTTAATATCAATTGAAGTACTATTTTACTATTTCCAAATTTTTCTGGATGAAAATACCCTCAATAATTTAAGGATATATATTTTTTAATAAACATATCATATACTCATATTTTTTATAAATATCTTTACTATATATTTTTGATGAATTTTCTAAATATAATTTGACCTTCAATATTATCACTTAATTTTGTGACATGCAAGAAAAGATCCTTATTCAATTTTTTATTATTAAAGAAAAGTTCTTTATTCAATTTTAAAATTCTTTAATATAAAAAATTGAAGAAGCAATTTTACTTGCATGTCACAAAATTAAGTGATAATATTGAAGGTCAAATTATATTTAGAAAATTCGTCAAAAATATATTGTAAAGATATGTATAAAAAATATGAGTATATGATAAGTTTATTAAAAATATATACACTTTAAGTGTTATACATGATTGGAATTTTCGTTCAGAAAAATTTAGAAATAGTGAAAAATGTACGTTCAAATGATATTAGCCTATAGTCTGATGGACCTTTTACAGACTATTTTCTCTCGTACTCTGTTTCTACATTGAAGTCACGGACCATTCTGGCAGAATATAATGTCGGACCCAGGAATTGATTCACTGTGGGGTCGAATAAATATAGAATAAATACAAAATTTAAATAATTATTTTCTATTATATTATCACATTAGCTAGAATAGCTGTATCGCTTGTTGTTTGTAATGTCAAATCCAAATAAGTATCCATTTCGGGGCTTCTATACGATATCAAGTATTCATATAATATGATCTCAAAATTGAGGCTATCACTAGGTTTTTGTAATCCAAGATTGACTATAATTATTGTTCAATTTTAATATTAGCAATAGAAAAATCGATAGAAACACATTTCTTTCTACGATAAACTCGTATGTAAACCTAAGAAATTCAACTAATACAATAAGTAAGTAAATAATAAAAAAGATTCATAATTCACCATTAATATAATATAATAAACAATCAATTATCAGAATATTTACATTGCACAAACATAAATAGCAAACAAATAATCTAAGAAATACACAATTAACAATTCAGAACATAATTAAAAAAAAGCATCTAACGCATTCCGTTAAAATAAATACAATCAAGTTTAAATTATTTAATCATTTAATATACATCTTTCATTGTCAAACACAATTATTAATATATTGCCCAATTATAATGCACATCTAATTAAGCCCATCCTCATTCATCTTCTCCAGATCATTTTTTCGTCTGCTTATTTCATTAATTTTCACAAATTGACCAAGAGACTAGCATAGACACACAGAGACGGGTAAAAGAGGGTCGCGACTAACTCGCGCATGAGGTCGACCATAGCTCGAAAGACAGATTTGCTAGTTCTCATAGTCGGGTGGTGGGGTCGGCCGACCCCGCGCGACCCCATCTCCGTCCGTCATTGAGGATAAATATGGTGTGGGATTTGGAATGATTGATAATAGTATCCATTTAAATATTGTAGAAAGAAGTGAATGGAAATTGCCATATTGGTGTGGTGTCAATTTAAGTTTCTATTTTTATTTAAAAAGTCAAGAAGACACAGCTTGAAAAACGGAAAGGAAAGAATAAAAAGAAAAAAAAAATGAATGGGTTTTGTTTGTGCCTCTTGAAAAACGCTATAGATTTTGGACAG
>NC_062966.1:12590288-12621407 GCF_023119035.1 Salvia hispanica
CATAACAAATTTTGGGAAAATAACAAAAATCTTCAAAGGGCAACAACGATGATTTTTGCAACAAACCCGAAAAAACAAGTAAAGATTAAACTAGAAAGCATGGAAACGGTTGTTTTGCCATGGGCGGATACTACTATACTCTGAAACTTGGAACCGGCGTACTTCCCCGAACTTTGCGAAAGTGACCATTTTGGGCAGAACAAAGATTGGATAATTAAAAAAGATTTTAGAGAAATTTAACTAAGTGGGGTGGGGACCCCAAAAGGGCGAACTCCTTCTCTCTCCCGGGCCCTTTTTATGGGAGGTTTCCCTCTTTTGGGAGATTCCAATTTTTGACTTTTATGCCCTTGTTAATGATCATCCCAATCCTTCTTCTCCTCTCGAGCCTTTCCCCCCGGCGCACCCCGGCCGTTCCCCTTCTAGCGCCCTTTTCACTTCGCCCCCAAACGTTCCCCCGATTTGGACCCTTTTAACCCCGCCCCCAGAAACCTTTTCGATAAGATACTAATCGAATTTTGTGGCCTGGAAGTGTTTAAAGACTAGCAAATTGATGAAAGGACGCAAGAAACAATCTTTACATTGGTACAACATATGACAACGAGCAGGATATAAAACTCAAGACTAATCATCTAACGTGGTCTTACTTCACTTGCATTGTTTATATCATTGGAAAAAACTATCAATCAAACCATCACTTTATGAAATTAGAGAAGTGAAAATCTAAATTCGACGCATTAGGCCAAAGAGTATCAATAGCTACTATAATTCTTTCCCAACATTCTTCAGTTACTATGAAGAAACGTATGATTATTAAGTCATAAAACACAAGAGGGCTGGGAAGATGGAACCAAGTTTAGCAAAAGTTAAACATAAAAAAAAAAACATTTGTGAGAAACATCTATAAAACGTAAATTCCAAATTTATTACGAAAGAGTGGTTATGTCAAACTAGGCATAAAATAAACAACGATTCACATGTTTTACTTACAGAGACTATAGCTCGTAATAATAAAATCAAACATCTATTGAAACAAGGAATTGATAGGAGCAAAATTATAGAGCTTACCCCTGAAACTGAGAATACGGATGCGAGGTTTTACAAATAAAGAAACACGAAAGCAAGAATTAATAAGGTAGATATCACTTAACCCTTTGTTTTTATTTTATTAACATTTTGGCCCCTAACTCAACGCTTAAAGTCAAGGACACTAAAAGATCTGATTCTTAGAGCTCGTTCGGTTATCCCTATTTCGAAATGCAAGAGATGAATCTTGACTTAAATAAATATGACCGGTCCCACCCAGCACTATGCCATTTTTGGGTGTTTGCTGTTTTAGAATTGGAGTCAAGATATGACAACTTGCATGCTGTCAGACGAAAATGTCTTCATCCCTTTTACGTAATTCTTTCTGCCACCCCTCTAGCCGAAATCAAGTCGGGAAATGAAGTTAAAACATTCAAATGTCCCTCCAAAATTTTCCCAATCTTCGCGGTTTGAAACTCTTTTAAATACACGTTACTCCGGTTGGGACTACCGCAACGAAAGACAAAGAAAATAAACAGGTCCTTACGAATCTAATTAGGTGATTATGTATTCGATTCCAATTTCATGCAAATAAAATAGATCTATAGATGAACACATCAAATAAACACGTTAACATGCAATTTGATGTAGATTCGATTGTTACCTCTTGATCCATCATAGGATGACGTTGCTAGGTGCACCACCCGGAGATCCTTGATTTATCGACCACGAATCTTCCATACTATTCCCACGTCCTTGATTATTCATCCGTGTGGGCGGATTTCGAACAATCAAATAAAAGTGATATGAGATCTAGGGAAAACCAACACAAACATGAGATTGTCTTGAACTAA
This sequence comes from Salvia hispanica, assembly GCF_023119035.1. Lineage (NCBI taxonomy): Eukaryota > Viridiplantae > Streptophyta > Magnoliopsida > Lamiales > Lamiaceae > Salvia > Salvia hispanica. Next base: position 12,592,166 of record NC_062966.1, read on the forward strand.
TCCTATGAATTAGGATAGAACAGGAACAAAACAAGAACCCTATTCTCCCACGTGCTAGGGCACGAAAATCGAGACCAAGAGGGAGAGAGATAGACATCGACTTGGCAGCTAGGGTTAGGGTTAGGAGTGTTGTCCTGTGTTGTATTGTGTTCTAGGGTTTCCCATCTCTACACAATTTATAAGCTTGGATTTGTTGGGTTAGGATGGGGATCCATGGAATGATTTAGATGTTGGGCTCATCCATTAGATAAATATCTAATTAAATCAAATGACCCATGATTTAATATATCATCAATGGAATATTATTTTGTTCCACTAAAGAATAATATTGCACTCCCATCTAAATCACCAAATTACAAATAACTTGGGTCCATTTTATTTTACAATATTTCCCGCGTTTAAGATTATCTTAATCCATCAATTTAATTCTTTGTCTGCTATGTGACTTGAATCAAATTAATTCTCCGAAGAGTTTTCTAGTTTGAAACTTTATTTATTATTCGTAGAATAAATTCAAACTGCGCAGATTTTTGAATAATAAATTCCTTTTTCAAACACCTCTTGGGGATTTAATCATACCACACTGGACACGCGAATTCTATGAAATAATAATCCAATACCTTCATGTTATTCAATTACTACCACCCAAGATATCATATTTGAGTTACGTACAAACTCTCTCATATTAATAAGTCAAAGTGGCGTCTGATTAAATAAACAATATTGATAAATATTATAGACTAGAAAATACTAAAATTTCTGAAATATATTCTTACAGTAGATAATAATAAAGAATACATTTCGTATTAGATCCTTTCAATGCTTTACCACACCGGTGTTACTAATTTCTTCTTAGGTAAGGGAGAATTATCACAAACACCGCAACCATACCAATAGGTAGCCAAAGCCTATCTAGGTTGTGAATTCATTTTTCTTCTTACTAGATCTGGTCAAGTCCCCTACTGGTGAACACATGAAAGTCCTCGTATTCCCCTACTTTAACCTTCTTAGTAAGAAGCCTTAGACTTGTTTATTATATTTTAATAATAAACCATTATATTATATTATTTATACTCATAATTAGGTAAACAAGTGGATGTGGTATTTCTCGTATACATGCACAAGCTGACTGTACAAAGGCATATACGCTCAAAGCATCTTTTAGTATACAAACCCCAACAATTCCTCCATCACGAAGCATGCTCTACTCGATTGGTCATCAAATGCTGGATCTAACAACCACCTCTGCTCACATACCGACATTGGTATTTCATCTCAATCTGTTTTGGGTAGTTTGCTGATTTGTTTTAGTCGCCGTATTGTGTTAATGAGTTTGTCGTTGTGGTTCGTAGGTTAATATGTCGCAGCCAATGGGTTTTCTAGGTGTTGGAGTTGTGGGAGGCAGCGGTACTGCCAGTGTGTATCTCCGTCAACCTGATAGTAATCGAATTTTGTAGCTTGTTACGCCTGTATGTGTTTAAAGACTAGCAAAGTTATGAAAGGACCCAAGAACAATCTTTACATTGGTACAACGTACGGAACAACGAGCAGGATATAAAACTCAAGACTAATCATCTAACGTGGTCCTACTTCACTCACATTGTTTATATCAATGGAAAAAACTATCAATCGAACCATCATTCCATGAAATTGGGGAAATGAAAATCTAAATTCAACGCATTAGGCCAATGAGTATCAATAGCTACGATAATTCTTTACCAACATTCTTCAGAGTTACTGATGAAGAAACGTATGATTATTAAGTCAATTAAACAGAAGAGGGCAAGGAAGACAGAACTAAGTTTAGCAAAAGTTAAATATAAAAAAATCATTTGTGAAAAACATTTATAAAACGAAAATCCCAAGTTTATTACGAAAGAATGGTTATGTCAAACTAGGCATAAACTAAGTAGCAATTCACATGTTTTACTTTCAGAGACTATAGCTCATGATATAAAATCAAACATCTATTGAAACAATGGAATAGATATGTTACATCCCTAACCTGAAACATGCATCATTTTGCATATTAATATATTTTTATTTATCTTTGCATATTTATATTATTAATTGTATAATAAATGTTACATATGTGATATTTATATATTTTACATAAATATTAAAAAGGTATAAAGGTGTGCATGGGAGTATATATGTTGTAGATATTACAAATAAGTATTATTTAACAGTTGTTAATATAGTTAGTTAGATAATAATTATGTATAAACTAAGTATATATGTGTATATATAGGTACTTAAAAAAAAACGTTTGCCTGCCTATATTTATATAAATATATCTAGTTGGGATTATATTAAAGTATAAGTGGAGTATATCTATATGTGCATAAAATAATTTACGTAAAGCATACATATGTATAATATATTTCATGTAATATGTTAAAAATAAGAAGTATTTGGAGTTCTTTATACTATTACATGTTACTAATCAAATGAGTTATTTTTTTTATATATTATGTTAGATAATTTATGGAATAACACGTTTATAGTTTTTCACTTTTACGTATTTTTCTTTTAAAAAGTAGATAAGGGAGTCAGCAAATTTAAGCCGACATCTATATAAATGAAAAATGATAGTTTGCTAGGGAAGGAAAAGAAAAATATAACAAAAGAAGATTAGAGTGAGAGACGTAGATTGAGAAGTAATATTTATGTAGTTATGCACTAAAATGATATAGAACTGTAGCTATCGAATTCAAGGATCGAGAAACTGACTAGGAGAAGATTTAGAACTTGATTAGATTTTCTGTCGTAATCAGATGTGTTTAAATCACACTTTTAATTTTACACATTTTATGTGCTTTTTTGCTAGGTATTTATATAGAGTGAATAATTGGAGTATATGATGTGACTCTGATATTAATATGTGTTATCTGATATCAATGGTGGAATATGATAGAAATATGTAATTGATGCAATTGATATGTTTCTACATGGTTTTGGAATTATTTAAATTTAGGTTGACGTGGGTCATAGGAACTCCACATGTTATCAGGGTCGGCGGCTGACGCATTTTGACAACTTCTCCTCCTCATCATTTTTGCATATAAATAAATGTGTAGTATATAGAGCGGTGAGAGGGTCCCACAACGGTTTAGAATGTTTTAAAATATGTACTTAATAAATGTTGGTTTTTGAACTTATATAATATGTGTGAAATATGTACTTGACGTGTGGATTATTTATTATTATAAATTTTGAAATTATTTATAGTAAGTGCATAAGTCATAAGGGTTGGGGTATGACAAGATAAGAGCAAAACAGTAGAGCTTACCCCTGAAACTGAGAATACGGATGGGGGGTTTTACAAATAAAGAAACACGAAAGCAAGAATTAATAAGGTAGATATCACTTAACCCTTTGTTTTTATTTTATTAACATTTTGGCCCCTAAACTCAATGCTTAAAGTCAAGGACACTAAAAGATCTGATTCTTAGTGCTCGTTCAGTTATCCCTATTTCGAAATGCAAGAGATGAATCTTGACTTAAATAATATGACCAGTCCCACCCAGCACTATGCCATTTTTGGGTGTTTGTTATTTCAGAATTGGAGTCAAGATATGACAGCTTGCGTGCTGTCAGACGAAAATGTCTTCATCCCTTTTACGAAATTACTTCTGCCACCCCTCTAGCCGAAATTAAGTCGGGAAAGGAAGCTAAAACATTCAAATGTCCCTCCAAATTTTTTTAAATATTTGCGGTTTGACACTCTTTTAAATACACGTTACTCTCCATCACGAAGGATGTTCTACTCAGACGGTCATCAAACGGTGGATCTAACAACCGCCTCTGCTCACATACCGATGTTGGTATTTCACCTCTGTCTGTTTTGGGTAGTTTGCTGATTTGTTTTAGTCGCCGTATTGTGTTAATGAGTTTGTTGTTGTGGTTCGTAGGTTAATATGTCGCAGCCGATGGGTTTCCTAGGTGCTAGAGCTGTGGGAGGCGGCGGTGCATTCGGTGTGTGTCTCCGTCAACCTGATAGTAATCGAATTTTGTGGCCTATATGTGTTTAAAGACTAGCAAAGTGATGAAAGGACCCAAGAAACAATCTTTGCATTGGTACAACGTACAGAATAACGAGCAGGATATAAAACTCAAGACTAATCATCTAACGTGGTCCTATTTCACTCACATTGTTTTTATCATTGGAAAAAACTACCAACCAAACCATCATTCTATGATACTGGGGGAATTGAAAATCTAAATTCGACGCACTAGGCCAAAGAGTATCAATAGCTACGATAATTCTTTCCCAACATTCTTCAGAGTTACTGATGAAGAAATGTATAATTATTAAGTCAATTAAACAGAAGAGGGCAAGGAAGAAGGAACCAAGTTTAGCAAAAGTTAACATAAAAAAAATTATTTGTAAAAACATCTATAAAACAAAAATCCCAAGTTTATTACGAAAGAATGGTTATGTCAAACTAGGCATAAAATAAGCAGCTATTCACATGTTTTACTTACAGAGACTATAGCTCATAATATAAAATCAAACATCTAGTGAAACAATGGAAAAGATAGGAGCAAAACAGCAGAGCTTACCTCTGAAATTGAGAATATGGATGCGAGGTTTTACAGACAAAGAAGAAACACGAAAGTAAGAATTAATAAGGTAGATATCACTCCACCCCTCTGTCTTTACTTTATTAACATTATGCCCCCTAAACCCAATGATAAAATTCAAATACAGTTAAAAGGTCTTACTATATTTTTACGTTAGTTTGCTTCTTCTGTCCAATTTTTTTTGTTAGGTAAATGTGAAGTAAGCTGTATGATTGTAATCTAGTAAAATATGCAAAAGTGCAAGTCTTTAGTTATGATTGATACAGAAATAGCTAAAATTCCAAATAATGCTTATTCTTTATTTGTTTCTTATTTTAAAGATGGTTTAAGGCAGTGTGTAGAGTGAGGAAGAAAGGGGAAATAGTAAATGACTTGGGCTTTACCACTATTTTACTGAGCCACAGTTTAAAGTTAATGAGTTATTGGTTTGAATCCAATAAATACGACTGAATTTTAATTTTGATAAACATCTAACTACTACTAATAAAATATTCCCCCCGTTCCATAAAAGATGTCTCACCTTCGTTTTTAGTTTGTTCAACTAAAAACGCCACATTTCTATTTTTAGAAAAAATTCTCTCTCACAATAATATAAATATTATATTTTCTCTTTCCACCCAGCACACGAAACAAAACCTCATAAAATCTCATTTCGTCCACAAGTGTGACATCTTTTGTGGACGGAGGGAGTACTTACTAATACAAATTATTGGTGGTATTCATTGTGAAAATGTGTTGTTGAAGACGAAGTTAGTATTTAGGATGAAAGAAATTATTTGTGGTGAATTAGGATAAATATATATGGTGTGGGATTTGGATTGATCGGTAATAGTATCCATTTAAATATTGTAGAAAGGAGTGAATGGAAATTTCCATATTGGTGTGGTGTGTGGGGTGTCAATTTAAGTACTATTTTTATTTGCTTAATTAGGTGTATTTTTGTGTGGTATTTTTTTTTATTAGGTAAATGTTAAAAAAAAATTCAAAAAAACATACAAGTTTCATTTTGGTTGAAAGAGTATGCTCTGCTATAAAATTGCATAATATGATGAAATATGAATGGTTGAGTGAATCTTGAAACGTTTTTAAGATATGGATACTTATAGAAGTTAGTTGTCGTGATGCTAATGTTACTGAAGTTAATGTGAAAAGTGGATGGCATAGATTTTAATAAGAAATTGGTAAAATAAGACGACGAAGGAGAAAAAATGGATAAAGTATGAGAGAGAAAGAATAAAAGCTGATTGATAAAAGTTCATTATCGAATAAAATTTTTTTATTTTTCAAATAAAAGTTATACTCTATTTATTATGAAAAATCATAACTTTTTTAAAGCATAAATTTTTTTACTCTATTATATAGAATTATTATTATTTTGAATAAAATTTATTACTTTAATTTTTAAATATATGTTATTATTCATGAGAATAAAAGTTGGTACTAAATTATTGTTTATGCAAAACTAAAGTGCAGGTTAAAACAAAAAAGTTATTATTGTTTCGAATAATAATAAACATAATTTGTTTCAATGAATAGAATTTACTACTATTTTTTATTGGGAATAAAAGTTTTTGTTTATTGTGGACAAAAGTTATTTAATTTTTTTATTGTACAAGAGTTAGTATAATTGTGAAAAAAAAAATCATTTGATGAATAGAATGTATTGTACTATAGTTGTCAACAAAAGAATAATTTTAATAGAAAAAAGTGTTTTTCTTTAAATTGAAAGTTATAATTCTAAGAAATAAAAATTATTACTCCAATAAATAAAAGTTTTTATGCTTATAAATAAACTCTATTATTCTAGAAAATAAATTTACTACTTTTTGCGAGTAAAATAGTGTTATTGTAAATAAAATTTAGTAATATTATTTTCTAACAAAAGTTACTATAAGTTTAATAGATAAAAGTTAGTATTATTTTAATTAATAAATAATTTTGTTCTATTGGATCGTGTTATTTTTTTGAATAAAAGTTGTGAATGAAAGTTAACTTTTTTGTGAATGAATAAAAAGTTATTCCACAATTCTAGTCATGAATACAAGTTTGTGTGAATAAAAATTAGAGTACTATTTTTTTGAATAGAAAAATTTATTTTTATGCATAAAAGTTGTAATAACTAAAAGCCATTGCTTTCGCGGATAAAAAAATTGTGATTTTTGTGAAAAACATTTACGTTGTTATAGATAAAATTTTTGATCATAATGGAGTATATAAAAGTTATTGTCCTTATAGACAAATAAAATGTGATAACTAATCTTGATTAAATAGATTAATATAAATTTAAATTACCTTAATTAATCAATTAGTATCAAATAGTAACAATTTTTATGGTAATATTGGAGAGAAAACTCAATTTTTTTTTGTAAATAGTTAATAAAATAAAATTGGAAGTGAAAAAAATAAGCACACTAAAATTAGTTTTTTTATTAAATTATTTTCACTAAAATTTATAAAGACTAATTTAATTAGAAACTCATGTATGTTAATATATACAGACAACAAATTTATACTAATATTTTATATTTAAATATATACCCATAAATAAATGCAATATGAGTAGAGAAATAAAATGAATATTGTCCATCATAAATATACGGGCCCCATGTTAACAGATACACTCCTTAAGTAGATCTAAATAATATAGTAGTACAATATAATGTAAAGGATAGTAGTATATATACAAAATATTAATTAAACTAAAAATAAAATCTGGTATATAATTACTATAAAGTTCCCATTATAGCATTGCCATTATATCTATAACACATTTTTCTTTTAAAATATACATCAACGTGTAATATAAGTTGCTTCGAAGATAACTATATTAAATTATTAATTATCCCTACAGATTTAGCATTATACATGATCATGAGATGTAATAATAAATTAATTTACCACTCATATATTCCACTATTTAGCGCCTCAATTATACCACTATAAATTTCATTTATTACGTTCTTTAAAATTTATTGTCTTCTGATAACATCCCATTACGATGAATAAAATTTTGAAACTAATTTTAAATGACACTCTAATTAGCAAGGAATTTCATTATATTTAAGTAAAATTACACGCCACAGTAGTTGGATTTTTTTAATTTATAGTTATATGACGACAACAAACCAACCAACAAACCAACACCACTACACCAGCACATAACGTTAAACCAGATTCTCCGATGCTGCGATCGGAATCTAAACATCGGCACGATTAGATTCCGGCGCAAAGAAGTTCCGGAAACAGGCCTCGAAACGGTCCATCTCCAGCAACGGCAGCAAAACCAACGCATTGATTCCATCATCCGTGGGAAACACCCAACAGATATCCTTGCGGTGGCTGACGACGGGGCCGGAGTGCAGCGCCTTCCCCCACGGAAACACCACCTCTTCAAATCCCAACCTCAACCAAGAACTCACCATATACTCTCCACACGGAAGCCCCTTATTGATTTCCAGCCAATCAGTGGTCGATCTAGCGTTGTCGTCCGTTCAGCAGAGTGGACACCCTCTCCTTGCACTTCCACACAAGCGCCACCACCACGCTCAAGCTGCTGATTCTGGTTTCTGATTCGGCCATTTCCTTTAACAACTTGATGTGGCTAGGGCTTAACTGGAATACTCTGTACTCCAGTTCCTCTCTCTTGCAGTCGAAAACCGGGGGGCTCGAGAGGGGGCCGAGGTCGGGCTTGAAGAACTCGGGATGGTCAAACGCTGGTCTTGGTGGAGACCTGGCGGTCATGAGGTGGCGGTCGAAACATGGGACCACCGCCAGTGGCTCGTCGTCTAAAGCCTGAGAAGCTAGGTTTTGGTTGAAACCCTTGGCGCTCATCCCGTCCAATAAGATGTGATTCATACACAGTCCGATCGCCAAACCACCGCATTTAAAAGATTTCACATAATTCGGGAGTTGAACCATAGACCTCTTAGTTAAAAGACTAATAACATAAATTGAAAAAAAAGTACTCCTACTATTTGAAGGAGGCAATCATGCTATTTTCCTGCTCCAGAGACATCGGTCTGAAGGGGGCCCTCCAGCCCCCTAAATCCGCCACTGGGTAAAATATGTCATGAGAATTATCGAAAACGAAAGGTGAGTAGTGAATGAATTAAGTATCTGAAGAATAAAGAACGGCCGATTATCGGAATTGACGTTGTCCAGGGTTTGGACAACAAGGTGGCGGAATCCGAGGTTGGGATGGACCAAGTTGCCTATCTGGTGGAGCGAGAAATCGGAGAAAGCCACAACGAAGCCAGCTCCGGCTGAGTTGCAGTCCATGTCGAGGCTATTCCTAATCAGCATATATCGGAACCCCATGTAATTCGTATATTTAAAACCTTTCGACAACCTGTTGTAAAATCTATCGGCGGAATGGCGTGGATGTTGCCCCAAATGGCGGGGATGATGCCCGGGTACTATAATATGTACCCTTGAATGACAGTGATGGGTGGGATGGTGCCCTAAATGCCCGGGGTTGGCGGCCGGGAGATGGGCGGGATGGCGGCGGGGATGGGGAGAATGATGCCTGGGATGGTAGGGATGAGCGGGATGATGATGCCCAGGATGGGGAGTGGGATGATGCAGGGTCCCCCAATCGCCTGGGGACAATGTCTATCGGCCCTACATGGATTCATTGATCGCCGGTTCCAAGGCCTGTACTCCACTAGAGACTCAGTTCATCGGCGATGAGACTTTCTCACTTGAGGTGTTGGGTCTATCTCCGATGAGGGAGTCCCCTCCCCCCAATGAGAGTCCACTGGTGGTAGGGTGTCGGGGTCCTTCGGCAGGGAAGTCAAAGAAGAAGGGCAAGGGGGTGTGATAGGGTTTAGCCTATCGGAGGAATTATTTGAGTGAATTTGTAGAGAGAAAAAGATAACAACCCTAGTTGAGGTTCTAGGGGGAGCTTTCACGCTAGAAGAGAGAACGAGATTAATAATTTAATTCTTCATTATGCTCAATAATAATAAAAGACTCCACACATATTTATAATAAATATGTGTGGTACAAAAAGATCTCCTATAAACTAGGAAAGTAAATCAAAAGAAAATCAAATCCTAACCATTAGGGAAAGTAAATAAAATCATAGCAACTAAATAATACTAAAACATAAATAAACTAAATAAATATACGGAGAGAATATCAGCTCCCTTCCGGAATAAAATAGAATATCAGGTCCCTATCAACTCCCCCACCGTTGAAAGCCACCTTGCCCTCAAGGTGGAAGTTGGAAAAATAATCTTCCATCTCGTTGTATTTGTTTAGATCTTCAAATAAAATTGTATCGCTTGTGACCTCAACGAATGACGGAGAAACCGTCTTCGGGCATGAGATCTCTTCAGCGATTTCAGCGACATAACCAATGATGACAACATTGATTTTTGGGCTATGAGACTGTGGAGGACATTTGGTTTCCAGCAAAGCCATTGCCTCATCCAATGCTTGAGGCGATTCGTCGTCATCTTTTTTCGTCTCGTTGATGACGGGATCAAACTTGACATCTGTTGTTGACACAACGTCATTTTTTGCAATAGTCTCGACGACAGAATCAGATGTGGCCTCCTTTTTTTTGCTAAATATGCAACTGCCTTCAAAATTTTGTTGAGAAGTTTATTCGTCTCGGCGAAGTAAATGGCATCCTCATCAAAGTTATGATAAACAACATCCAGAAATTCTTGCCATGAGCAAAAAGATCTCCTATAAACTAGGAAAGTAAATCAAAAGAAAATCAAATCTTAACCATTAGGGAAAGTAAATAAAATCATAGCAACCAAATAATACTAAAACATAAATAAACTAAATAAATATATGGAGAGAATATCAGCTCCCTTCCGGAACAAAATAGAATATCAAGTCTCTATCAGGGTGGCTGGTCAGTCCTCGCGTGCGGGGGACGAGGGGGAGGAAGCCGGTGAGGGACGGAGGACCGTCTAGTCTCCAAAGGAGTGCGTCGCTCTGGCCAAGATCTGGATCAATGTCTGTGATGATCACATTCTGTCGATCAGACTATCGAAAGGATGTGGGCTTGCATCAGCGAAGCCTACGACATATTTCTGTTGCAGAATGGGAGACATCACACAACTGAGGAGTACCAGAAACAGTGAGAGCGAGTGAGGTTTGCCGTCACTCGATTTGCCAGCATCTACGAAAACAACACCCGCACGATAATCAGCGGCCAGACCATGGAAGATGTGAAGAGGTTGTCGCTCCAGCAATTCCCCCGACCAGGAAGTTCAGCCAGTTTAAATATTGGGACGCCTATGTGGTGCTGATGGATTCCGCCAAGTTTCGTTCAGGTGTTGACGCTGGCTGGCCGAAGCGGACGAAGCTCAACATCACCGGCAAGTACAGCATTAGTGTCGGTTCCCACGACCTCCCTGACGGTGCCGAAGAGACCCCTCCGGCCTCCATCGGTTTCCCACCGCCGTCGCCTGGTTGGGCAAAAGACGGCTATGCGGATGTCTAGGGGAGCCTCTAGTGGGTCCCCAGAGGACCAATCTGCAGCTCCCAGTGCCGAGCCCAGTCCCACTCTCGCCAACCTTGCGCGCATGCACAATAGATGAACTTGTTCGAGGTCATACAGGAAGTGGAAAGAGGCAACAAATCCCTTACACAAGAAGATGCTGGAGAGCCTCATCTACGATATGAGGCGCGCTTTGGGGATTCCACTCGCCGTCGGGGGTGCCGCTGGGGGAGCTTCTAGGGCTTCCGATGCCGCCGGGACTGGCCAAGGGGACGACGAGGAGTGAGACGGGGCCTGCGTATATCGAAGCTTTGGGATGATTTTTTGTTGTTGTTGTTGAACTATGTATTTTTTTTAAAAATTTAAATATGTATGTTTTTTTTAAATAAAATGGTTGCACTTTTTTCCGTATCCGTGTCGAATTTTTAATTGCGTATTTGTGAATTTGTTTTATTGGCTAGGCTGTTGGTTAGTCCTAGTGCTAGGCTATATTGTGCAGTGTTTAGTCAACACTAGTGATGTGGCAGTGTAGTGGTTGGTCCTAGTGACATAGCAAGAGGTGTTTTTGATTAGTCTTAGTACTAGACTATTGAGACGTCTGCCTTATTGTGGATACTCTAAGTCATTTTTCATCGTTACAAAAATTTCTAGCAAATCTCTCCAAGCTCTCCAAAGCGACAACCAATTCAATGAGCCAAAAGAAAATTAATCAATACAAAAGCAGTACTATGAAGTAAAGATCCAGATTTTACCTGCGTGTGTTGTACTAATTCCAAGATGTCCACCTTAATGGAAGAGTTTCGCTTTTCTTGCCATGTGAAAAGTAGAAACCTAATCCAGCATATTATATATCAACAAAAAAATTTTTTGAACAGTAATATCAAAGTTAATTTTTGTCCGGTAATAGTTTAACGGTGGCGACCGCGTGCGGACGTTTGTTTATACTGTCTTTTCCATCTTTTATTGAATTACCAAAATATTCTAAAATTACACAAAAGGGCATTTAACTCTATATATTGTAATATGTTTTTTTATCAATATTAATTACTACCTCCGTCCCACGATAAAAAATCACATTTCATTTTTATCATTAATAGTAAGTAGGCCTACTATCCACCAACTTATTTGACACATTTTATTATAAAACTAATATATATAAGTGGGACTTATGATAGTCCACTGACTTATTTAAACCACTGTTCTTTGCATTTCTTAAAACTCATGCTCACACTCAGTGGTGGATGCAGGACTTTAGGACTGGGGTTCCAAATTAACAATTGTTGCATATTTTTAATGTCAACTAACGTGAACAATGCATAGCTAAAATAGAGATGGATAATGAGGATAAATAATTTAAAAATTAATAATATCAATTAAAGATACATATAGTGATAGTATTTGGTGTCAAAATAATTGAAGAATATATATTTTTTAAAATGAAAATATAACTTCAAAATTTAATTTACTAATATTATAATGATATATATATGTATTTTTATAGGGAAAACTTTTTTTTAATTCTTAAGTTTTAAAGAACAACATTTACACAAGTAGGAATATAAACAAAAATTACACCAAAAAATATAAATAAATGAATTACTAAGTAGTGAATCAATTATAAGAACCATAAGAATAATTTAAATACTAGATAAATAAATGAAATTTACTATATGAAAATTTACTAATTTACTAGTATGATAAAAGTTAACAGACAATTTAACTATGCAAATCACGTTCCACACCATCTGCCTTATGTAATGATTTGCAAAATGTGGTATGAATATACTCCCTCCGATAATAGGAGTTACTCTTATTGTGGGCACGGATTTTAAGAAATGTAAAGAATAGTGGATTGAAAAAGTTAATAGAATACGAGACCCACTTTTTTATATTGATTTTATAATAAAATTAAACGTGAGTGAAATGAATTAGTCGAATGTGAGACCTACTTACCATTTATGGTAAAAATACAGTGTGACACTTATTGTGGAACGGAAGAAGTAATACATACGAGAATATAAAAAATAGTTGGGGATTCCAAGGACCCCCATGTAGCAACATAAGTCCGCCTCTGTTCACACTAAATTTGAATCCTTTTTGTGGGACGGGGGTTAGAATGTTATATGTCTCATGTATTGCTTTTCTTTTATCTTTCTTCTCTGAGCATAACAATGATAAATCTAATTAAATAATTATAAATTTTATTGCGAGTTTACATTAAAGAAGCATATCTAAAATTAGCCAAAATCCAAAGCAAAATCATATATAAGGAAATACCGTAGTTGAATTAAAAGTAAAACCACTTCTCCCATCTCCACTAGGAATATTACCATTGATTACATAACAACGGAAAAAACTTACCATATTCAAAATTCTTTCCATATACGCTTAACGGAAAAAACATACTCCTTAGTTCATTACATCTATAAAATAACATCTCCGATCCCATCTCCCCCTCTCACAATTTCTCCACACCTACTAAACCAAGATGTTTATCCGAAACATCACAATCGACGATATGAAACACAAACTCGACATGAAAGGCAGCCTCTTCGACGTTCTGCTCGCCACGACGGAACGAGCGGCGGAGATTCTCGAGAGCGAGAGAAAAGCCGCCGCGCAAATCCCACGCCCGAAGCGCAAAATAGAGAAACCCTCCTCCTCCGACTCGAAGAGAAGAAAGATCCCAAACCCCGCCATCAACAGCAACGAACGCCCCCCGCTGCCGGAGGAATTCAAAATTGCGATCGAAGAGATATCGCGTGGGGCGGACGCGCCGGCGAAATTGGTGATACAGAAGCAGCTTTACGGCACTGATTTGAGCAGCCGCCACAACCGGCTGTCGATCCCGATGAACCAGATCGCGGACGATTTCTTGACGGAGGGAGAGAAGGAGCACCTCCGCGGCTACGACTCGAAGAGCAAGAAGAAGAAGTACTTGGATGTGAAGGTTGTGGGGCCGTCTCTGGCGGCGTCGGAGACCGTCAAGTTCTCGCGGTGGGACATGGCGAAGAAGGACGGCGGGAAGACGTCGTCCAGCTACGTTATCAATGGGAAGTGGAATGCTATTGTGGCTAAGCACAAATTAAGGATTGGGGTGGTGGTGCAATTGTGGTGTTTCCGAGTTCATCGGGAGTTGTGCTTCGCCCTCGTGCGCCTGCCGCCGGGGAATGGCTCGCTCGGCGCCTGAGTTTTGGATTTAGGGTTTTATGTATATCCGCTGTTTAATTTCTTGATTTCAAATAGGAGTACTAGTAAAGTTTCTTATTTGGGGGAAGAAATTTAATTAGGGTTGTATTACGGTGTCAGTAATTTGTTGTTAATTGATGCGGATTTTGTAATTAATTGAGGCTTCGGGTGTATATCGTGTTCAAATCTATCGTCTTCATTTGTCTCTTTACATTCAAATCAATCTTCCGAAAAACCCTAAATCATAGGGTTTAGGGATTTAAAAATGAAAGATGTGGGAGACTTGTTTACAATTGAAGGCGACAAATTCGACGTCCTCATTCCCACCGCGCATCGCGCAATCCAGAAAGCAGCGCCGCCTAATCCTCCTCCGCCACTGCTGGAGGAATTCAGGAGCGCGTGGGAAGGATCTGACTAGCACCAACGTGAGCAAAAAGCACAACCGTCTATCCATCCTGACGAGCCAGATCAGCGACGCTGCCTTGGGTCGAAGGAGGAGGAAGACGCCGAAGAGTAGTTACTTGATCAACGGGGCGTGGAATGAGATTGTGGAGAGGAAGACTCATCAGGGTATTTACATCGTTTTGAGCATATTTGTACAATAAAAATAGGAAACTTCGCGATTTTATATTTCTTACTACCAGTTATGGAACCTGAAATTTAAAGAAATCGGGCTAAAATTTAATGAAAGCATAGCACACGTTCTTGTTATATGTGGAAGAGACTAGTCTTTATCCCGACATATCTTCAGAGTATATATTAGTTCATTTTTATATGAACATAAATACACATGAATTATAAGGATATACACAATTTAAATTCTCATTTATTTTATTTTTTTTCATTTTAGGTAGTGGATCCTATAGTACTCTACAAAATTCTTACACTCATGTTCTTCTACAACATTAATATAAAAAGTGGAATTGACATTTCAATAATTTTTTCCACTACTTTCCTTCACATTTTTTGGAACTCACGCTGGGTCAAAATGAAACTATAAATCATGGATAAAGGAAGTATTATTAAAGTAGTACTAATTTATACCCCCTCCGTCCCAAGATAAGTGACCTACTTTTTTTGGGCACAAGATTTAAGGAATGGTATTTAAATAAGTTAAAGTGGAGAGAGTAAAGTATGAGAGAAGGAAAAGTAGAGGAGAGAAGAGAGAATAAAGTAGGTGGAGAATAAAGTAAGAGAGATGACTTTTTGCTAAAAATGGAAATAGGTCACTTATAGTGGGACACCCCAAAAAGGAATACAAGTCACTTATCTTGGGACGGAGGGCGTATATAAACTTAATACTAATAAATTACTATAATACAAGAAATTTTATTAAAAAGCAAAATTTTGAGTAATTAAAAATATTTTTTCTCATAAAATCTTAAGAAATAGTACTCCCTCATCCCATACTTCCATAATAGATGACATACTTAGGGAACGACACGAGATTTTAGGAAATGTTGTTTTGTATGTTAGATGAAGAGAGAAAATAGTATATTTATATTAATGTAAGAGAGAATTTTTTTCCAAATAAATGAAATGTAACAACTTTTATGGAACAATTTAAAAAAGGAAAGTGTGATATCTATTTTATGAGACGAAGGAAGTAATAAGATTAATATATAGGAGTACGTTAGGAATTAGTGTAAATGTATAAAATATTGAATAGTATTATTAAATTCCCAATCAAATGAATCCCAATGACCCAATCCATTTTTACGGATTCCAATTCTGCCTCCTTTCTCACACTATCCCTATTGGTGACACTCACCCAACCCAACCTCAATCAACTTTTGAATAAAATACTCATTTCTCTTTCATCCACATATACAACCCCCAACTTATTAAAACTTTTCCTTTTATCAATGACTCCAACTAACCCCAATACTCATTTTTTTTTCATATACTTTTAATCAATATAAATTTTATATTTATACAAATATATTAAGAAACTCATATAAAAATAATTACATTAGAAAAACACGAATATACCATGAGATAATAATTTAGACAATTACATTTACACATACTTTTGGCGTTGGTAGAAGAACGTGTACATGTTGCTTGCAAGGAAATAATTACATTAGAAAAACAGGTGCTTAACACATGATATATACTGTTAGATCTGGCTCAGTTGCTAGCCTCCTCACGTCCTTGCTCAAAATTGATTGACCTGTTATTTCCACCATAATTGTGATTCTATAGATGAAACTTCTTGAAGAAGAAGAAAAGGAAAAGCGTGAAGAGGAAGAACGCAAAAGCGCGAAGGAGTATAGGAGGGCAAAAGAAAGGGAAACGAAGCTTCGAAGGAAGGAAAGATTGAGAGAGAAAGAAAATCGTGAAAAGAAATGTGCTGAATCACATTTGAATTCTGTGGTTGATGATGTTACAAAGGATGAGCCTACGATGCCCATTGATGAGGGGGTAACTATTGGTAGCAGTAGTCTCTCAGCGAAAGATGCGAAAGATAATCCTTCCAGTCTGTTGTCTCCTGATATTCAAGATTACCACCTTTCGACAGAGTACACTTATTCAAAGAAGGATAATTCTACCGAAGATACACTGGATGAGGATTTTGGCAATACAAGAGATTGGAACTCCTCATATCCATATGATCACTTCAAGTATCCTCGCAGGAAGCTGAAGTTCTGCAAAGATTCAGATAGGGATTCAAACTCGATATTGTCTGACAGGAGAAAGGATGCAACATTATTAGAGAATGGGGTTGTCACTAGCAAATATGAATCCAGCTATCATGCAGATGGTTTTGAACTGACAAGGGACTTTCATGGCTTTAATAAGCAATTGGGAACCAATGGTGCAACGTCTAATGTTAGAAATGGCAGCAAGTTCAGCGAAAAGTTACAGTGGAGCAATAGCAGAACATGTGATAAATGTGCACCCCATTCTTGCTGCTGTGAGCACCATCATGAGTCTTGCATTGGCCCATTTAAACAATAGTCGCATTAGACTTGCACTGTGGCTGACAACCCATACATCTTGCATTGGCCCATTTAAACAAAATCAGTGAGCTGAATTGGATAACACCATTTGCGACATTGAAGACAAAATGGATTAACATTTAACACCTCTTCAACTGTAAGAAATGTAATGATCTTTTTGTCGTCCTACTCCTAATTGAATCTCATAACAGCAAGGTAGATGCCAGGTTCGTCCACGAACTCCAACAATTGAAACGAATGGTTAGCCATAGTCGTCTGTAGAGTCATTTTCTCTGGCAAATTGGAAACCACAACATCTGGATATTGCTGTTTCTGCTCTTCAACAGCTTCCCTTCCAAGGGGATGACTGATCACTACTCTTGCTCCTGAGAATCCAAAAATGAATGTCAGAGTTACGTGAGTCAAGAACCGTCACCACACTGATGCATCATAATACAGACATTAAGGAGTTGATAAGGAATAATCACACAACTAACCTAGCACTAGTACTTCACAAGGAATGCAGTAGTCTTTAACAAAAAGCAAAAAATGAAAGCAAAACAATCAAGGAACAATGTAATAGGCAAATATCCAATCAACAGGTTATTCCCAAATTACCTGGCAAACAGCGCTTAGCGAGAGCTGCAAGAACCTGATTGAGTTCAGAGGACAAAGCAGGGAGGAAATACAGATATACGACATCAAAAGCCGTCCATTTCTCAGGCGCATCTATCAATTCCCCTTGCCAACATTTGACTTTATCATATCTTTCTTTGATGCATGCTAGAACGAAAAGAGAGTCATGGACAACGAATAACTGCTCACAAGGGGAAGAACAAATGATCCTATCTACAAATGCTTCAGAACCAACAGAAACAAGAACCTTTGATGTTTCTTTGATGTTTCCTGCAGAAATGATGCGATCAATTTTCTGCATATGCTCTGCATTAGTATCTGTATCATCAAATTCAAGAAATGACCAATCCTTCTCCAAATATTCCTCGAACTCAACTTCAGACACTGCCTCTTGATTTGCAGCAATAATGGGAAGCCTGCGAGTGCATATCGGATTGGGTGGGAACTTGACCAAATGAGAAGGGCACACATGTATATTAGGAATAAGACTAAAACTAAACAGAGGCAGGGAGTTGAAACAAGGTTGTGACACTAGTGATGGTGGCCTAACTGGGACGAAAGAAGAAATTGAATGTAAGAGCATCCCCATCCGTGCTCCCGGACCCACTTTTACTGCTTGTCCTTAGCTAAGAGCACAACACCCACATCCGTGCTCTTGCTTAGCTAAGGACAAGCTCAAGGGTCCCACCATTCTATTATTCAATTTAAATAAAAACATTTTCACAATATTAAAATGCATTAAAATATCCGAAATACTATTACAAATTACAAAATAATTAAAAATTACATAATTAAAATCCTAAAAATTAAAAATTACACAAATAAAATCCTAAAAATTAAAAAGATATTGTTCATAATATTCTTGTTCTTCGCGCTCCGCTTCCGCAATGAGATTGGTGAAATCCATTTTTGAATTTTTTTAGAGAGAGTTTGGAAGATGTAGATGATTTAGTATGAAAAAGTATGAATGCGAGATAATTTGATGTGAAAAGTGGATGATGAATGTGTGTAAGTGGATGATGAATGTGTGTATTTATAGATGATTTTGGGATTAAAAAAAAAAAAAAAAATTCACAAAAATCCAAAAAAAACGTCTATAAACGGCTCTATTTTTTTGGGAATCCAAAAATATATATATTTTTTTTGGTATTATTTTGAATTAATTATGAATTTTAAAAAAAAAAAATTAAAAATCGAATTTGCCAACGGCATAGCCGTTGGCCAATAAAAACACGCCACGTATGGCTGCTCAGCGGCACGGACGTGCTCTTAGCTAAGAGCAGCGCCGTGCCGCTGGCACGGACGGACGAGCTCTGTCCAGCGGCACGGACGGACAAGGCGACGGACGAGCACCGCTGCGGATGCTCTAAGATATTCATAACAAAAACTCTGTGTGGATAAGATATTCGCGTCTCAGCCTCTCGGTAGCTATACAAGCATGCACTTCCAGCATTAAGTGTGTTTCCAAGTGAAGAAACTTGAACTTGAGCAACAAGAACAAAAATGGACCTCAGCCTTTCTCCCTGCCCACTGGAACACTAGAAATTAAAGACAAGCAAAGTGATGAAAGGACGCAAGAAATAATCTTTACATTGGTACATAATACGGAACAACGAGCAGGATATTAAAACTCAAGATTAATCATTTAATGTGATCCTACTTCAATCACATTGTTAACATCATTGGAAAAACTATCCATCAAACCATCATTCTCTGAAATTAGGGAGATAGTAATCCAAATTCGACGCATTAAGCCACAGAGTATCAGTAGCTACAATCATAATTTATTAGTAAATTCTTTCCCTAACATTCTTCAGTTAGTGATGAAGAAATGTATGGTTATGTCAAACTAGGCATACAATAATCAGCGATTCACATGTTTTAATTACAGAGACTATAGCTCATAATATAAAATCAAACATCTATGGAAACAATGGAAAAGATGTGAGCAAAACAGTAGAGCTTACCTCTGAAACTGAGAATACGGATGCGAGGTTTTACAGATAAAGAAGAAAGAATTAATAAGGTAGATATCATTTCACCCCTCTGTATTTACTTTATTAACATTTTGGCCCCTAAACTCAATGATAAAATTCAAGTACAGTTAAAAGGTCTTATTTTTACGTTATTTTGCTTCTTCTATCCAATTTTTTTGTTAGATAAATGTGAAGTATGCTGTATGCGTGTATTCTAGTAAAATATGGTAAAGTTCAAGCCATATCTTTAGTTATGATTAATACAGAAATTGCTAATAATTCAAATTATGCTTATTCTATATTTGTTTCTTATTTTAAAGATGGTTTAAACCAGTGTTGGATCAAGGGGGCAAGAGGGGGCGACCGCCTCCCCCACCCTCAAACCATTTACCACATACCCGGATGTAAATTTTCCATGGTCGCTCCCTCCGTTGGCTTCCGACATCGCCCCAAGGAAGAAAAAAATCACCCGGTACCAGCAGTTTTATGTGAAAAAAATCAGTTATTTACAGTATTAGTAAATCTGGCTGTGCTGTAAGCTTGTAATAAACATAGACTGATAGAAGAGATTAAAAAACTTGAACACAGAGAACCAGAGCAGTGTAGACTGTAGAGTGAGGAAGAAAGGGGAAATAGTAAATGACTTGGGCTTTACCACTATTTTACTGAGCAACAGGTTTAAAGTTAATGAGTTATTGGTTTGAATCCAATAAATATGGCTAATTTAATTTTGATATACATCTAACTACTAATAAAACACTTACTAATACAAATTATTGGTGGTATTCATTGTGAAAATTTGTTGTTGAAGACAGAGTTAGTATTTAGGATGAAAGAAATTATTTGTGGATTAGGATAAGAGGGAATATCTTTTTTTGGTCCATGAACTTTACCAAAGTATCATTTTTGGTCCGTGAACTTTGAAAATATCGTTTGAGGTCTGTCAACTATGACTTAATATCAATTGAAGTACTATTTTACTATTTCCAAATTTTTCTGGATGAAAATACCCTCAATAATTTAAGGATATATATTTTTTAATAAACATATCATATACTCATATTTTTTATAAATATCTTTACTATATATTTTTGATGAATTTTCTAAATATAATTTGACCTTCAATATTATCACTTAATTTTGTGACATGCAAGAAAAGATCCTTATTCAATTTTTTATTATTAAAGAAAATTTCTTTATTCAATTTTAAAATTCTTTAATAAAAAAAATTGAAGAAGCAATTTGACTTGCATGTCACAAAATTAAGAGATAATATTGAAGGTCAAATTATATTTAGAAAATTCGTCAAAAATATATTGTAAAGATATTTATAAAAAATATGAGTATATGATAAGTTTATTAAAAATATATACCCTTTAAGGTATTGAGGGTATTTTCGTCCAGAAAAACTTGGAAATAGTGAAAAAGTACTTCAAATGATATCAACCCATAGTTGATGGACCTTAAATAATATTTTCAAAGTTCACGGACCAAAAAAGATGTTCCCTTTTAGGATAAACAATGACGGACCCAGGAATTGTTCACTGTGGGGTCGAATAAATATAGAATAAATACAAAATTTAAATAATTATTTTCTATTATATTATCACATTAGCTAGAATAGCTGTATCGCTTGTTGTTTGTAATGTCAAATCCAAATAAGTATCCATTTCGGGGCTTCTATACGATATCAAGTATTCATATAATATGATCTCAAAATTGAGGCTATCACTAGGTTTTTGTAATCCAAGATTGACTATAATTATTGTTCAATTTTAATATTAGCAATAGAAAAATCGATAGAAACACATTTCTTTCTACGATAAACTCGTATGTAAACCTAAGAAATTCAACTAATACAATAAGCAAGTAAATAATAAAAAAGATTCATAATTCACCATTAATATAATATAATAAACAATCAATTATCAGAATATTTACATTGCACAAACATAAATAGCAAACAAATAATCTAAGAAATACACAATTAACAATTCAGAACATAATTAAAAAAAAGCATCTAACGCATTCCGTTAAAATAAATACAATCAAGTTTAAATTATTTAATCATTTAATATACATCTTTCATTGTCAAACACAATTATTAATATATTGCCCAATTATAATGCACATCTAATTAAGCCCATCCTCATTCATCTTCTCCAGATCATTTTTTCGTCTGCTTATTTCATTAATTTTCACAAATTGACCAAGAGACTAGCATAGACACACAGAGACGGGTAAAAGAGGGTCGCGACTAACTCGCGCATGAGGTCGACCATAGCTCGAAAGACAGATTTGCTAGTTCTCATAGTCGGGTGGTGGGGTCGGCCGACCCCGCGCGACCCCATCTCCGTCCGTCATTGAGGATAAATATGGTGTGGGATTTGGAATGATTGATAATAGTATCCATTTAAATATTGGTGAAAGAAGTGAATGGAAATTGCCATATTGGTGTGGTATCAATTTAAGTTTCTATTTTTATTTAAAAAGTCAAGAAGACACAGCTTGAAAAACGGAAAGGAAAGAATAAAAAGAAAAAAAAAATGAATGGGTTTTGTTTGTGCCTCTTGAAAAACGCTATAGATTTTGGACAGTTGAATACAAAATGTGGGATGAGATCCTCGGCTTGCTATGCAAAAATGCACAACAGTTCCTCACAAATTAAAGGAGCTGATGTAGAGGATCCCCACCCTAAAATGTGTTGATGGAAGTCGAACTTAACATATCAAAACTGCAATTTACACAATATTTATATTACATGAATACATGTTGTGAAAACGTGTTGATGGAAGACACAAATTAAAAAATTAACGAAAAATTATGATTGATACTAGTATTAGTATAGTTTGACCAGAATAAGTTTTAGGTCTTAAAATTTTTTAATGGATAAATAAATTTAAATTTAAAGGCCGCACGCCTTTGGGCCCAGATATTAATTTTTCTACCGCTTGATCAACTTACACGCACAACAGGATTTGTACTCAGCTACTCGAATCAGATACCTTTAGCCTCAGACATTAACTTTTCTACTGCTTGATCAACTCACACACATTACAACATTGGCACTTATGATCAATAGAATGCGAGTCGGAGTAGCCTCTGGCAGCCAACTACGCCTATATATTATTATGACTATTACGTAAGGATGTCAATGGGGCTAATCCGTTCGGGTTTAGGCCAACCCACTCGGGTTGCCGGGCTATTTGGGTGCGGGCTATTCAAGTTATGAATTTTCCGGGTCATAAATTTTCTACCCTAACCTTAATTCGCCGGTTTTCGGGCTAACCCGTTGAGCAATTCGGGACTAAATTTTTTTGAAAATAATATCTTTTATCAAAATTTTATCTTATAAAATGATTTTATATTTTAGTTATTTTTTTTTCTTAGTTTTAGAATCATATAAAATCTTCAAATTTTCATACTTTTCTTTAATAATAACTAGAGAGAAGCATTTCATCATGATCAACTACAACATAAATAAATATAAATCAAAATTAAATCAATTAATTTGAATTAAAGCTTACGATTGTGTCATTATGCTAGTATTGTTCATAATTAATTCTTTATGAAAATTAAAATTCATGTATATTACATGAATGATTATTAAATGATAAATATATTGATATTTTGATGGGTTAGTTCTTAGTTTTGTCTTGATTGACTTTGATGGTGGTAAAACAGTAGTGGCAGAAGATGGGACGATGAAATAATGAGTCGATGTGGAACTTGAAAGTTGATAGTGTGAGATCGAGGGGGAAATTGTAGAATAAAGATTGAATAAGACTAATGATTGTGTCACATGAAATTCAAAAATACAAAAAACCCCTATAATTTAATACTCCCTCCGTCCCACAAAAGATGTCACACATTCATTTTTAGTTTGTCCCGCAAAAGATGTCACATTTCCTCTTTTGGAAAAAGTTCCTTTTCACATCAATTATAAAATTATATTTTCTCTCACCACTTAATAGACAAAATAACATCTCCTAAAATCCCATGCCATTTCTCAAGTGTGACATCTTGTCTGGGATGGAGGGAGTACTATTTTTTAATTAAAAGTTGCAACTCATTAGGTAACCAGCCCGTTTAACCCACCAACCCATTCAGGTAAATCTGTTTAGCCCGTTTTATATTCAGGTTATAAAATTACAGTCCTAACCCACTAATTTTATCGGATTATTGAATTGACATAATTACATAAGGTGTGGCTTCTCTTCACGGTCTTAAATATAAATTCAATATAATAGTACTACATCTTTCCAATTATAGAGTAACGTTTACTTTGACTTAAAACATATTTTAAAATATACATCAATAAGTTGTTCACAGATAACTATATTATCCCTTCGTATATAGCATTAATACATGATCATGAGATGTAATAATAATATACCATTCATATATTCCACTATTTAGCGCCTCAATTGTACCACTATAAATTTCATTTCTTACGTTCTTTAAAAATTTCATTTTATTGTCTTCTGACAACATCCCACTACAATCAATAAAATTTTAAAACTAATTTTAAATGACACTCTAACTAGCAAGGAATTTCATTATATTCAAGTAAAATTACACGTCACAGTAGTTGACTTATTTAATTTATACTTATATGACAGCAACAAACCAACCAACAAACCAACACCAGCACAGAACGTTAAACCAGATTCTCCGATGCTGCGATCGGAATCTAAACATCGGCACGATCAGATTCCGGCGCAAAGAAGTTCCGGAAACAGGCCTCGAAACGGCCCATCTCCGGCAACGGCAGCGAAACCAATGCATTGATTCCATCATCCGTGGGAAACACCCAACAGATATCCTTGCGGTGGCTGACGACGGGGCCGGAGTGCAGCGCCTTCCCCCACGGAAACACCACCTCTTCAAATCCCAACCTCAACCAAGAACTCACCATATACTCTCCACACGGAAGCCCCTTATTGATTTCCAGCCAATCAATGGCCGATCTAGCGTAGTCGTCCGTCACTCTAGCCGGCCCCTCCGCCACCATCTTCACCAGCTCTTTGAACTCCACCCTTTCAATGTCTTCACACGTGGCAGACGCGTACGCCACCAGCAGCGCGTTGCCGCAGTAGTTCGGCGGCAGGGGGGGCTGCAGCCTGGGGCGGAGGTCGATCACGTTCAGCAGAGTAGACACCCTCTCCTTGCCGCCCTCCTGCTTCGACAAGGCCTTGCACTTCCACACAAGCGCCGCCACCACGCTCAAGCTGCTGATTCTGGTTTCTGATTCGGCCATTTCCTTTAACAGCTTGATGTGGCTAGGGCTTAATTGGAATACTCTGTACTCCAGTTTCTCTCTCTTGCAGTCGAAAACCGGGGGCCCCGAGAGGGGGGCCAGGTCGGGCTTGAAGAACTCGGGATGGTCAAACGCTGGTCTTGGTGGAGACCTGGCGGTCATGAGGCGGCGGTCGAAGCATGGGACCACCGCCAATGGCTCGTCGTCGAAAGCCTGAGAAGCTAGGTTTTGGTTGAAACCCTTGGCGCTCATCCCGTCTAGTAAGATGTGATTCACGCACAGTCCGATCGCCAAACCACCGCATTTGAAAGACGTCACCTAATTCGGGAGTTGAACCATAGACCTCTTAGTTGAAAGACTAATAACATAAATTGATATGAAGCACTACTACTGTATGAATGGGACGATCATGCTATTATAAAGGGGGGGCCTCCAGCCTTTAATAACATAAATTGAAAAAAAGTACTAATACTATTTGAAGGGGGCGATCATGCTATTTTCCTGCTCAAGAGACATTTAGTCTCTCGGGACGGTCTAAAGGGGGGCCCTCCAGCCCCCCTACATCCGCCACTGGGTAAAATGTGTTGTGTAAATTGTCGAAAGCGAAAGATGAGTAGTGAATGAATTAAGTACCTGAAGAATAAAGAGCGGCTGATTATCGGAATCGACGTTGTCCAGGGTTTGGATAGCGAGGTGGCGGAATCCGAGGTTGGGATGGACCAAGTTGCCTATCTGGTGGAGCGAGAAATCGGAGGAAGCCACGACGAAGCCAGCTCCGGCGGAGTTGCAGTCGATCTCGAGGCGGGTGGTCTCGGGGTTGAGCTTGAGTCTCCCCGCCATAAAATCGTAGTGCACGAGAACTCTCTGCACCGCCAGTTTGAGTCTGGCGGCGGCAAGATGCGGTGGATGATCGGGGTTGGCGGCGAAGAAGTAGACGGTGGGGATGTTGTAGTTAAGCATCTGATCTATGTTGGAGAGGAACAAGGATCTTTTGTTGGTTTGGTGCAAAGGGAAAACTAGGGTTGATTCTTGGAATGTCACCTTGAGGTCTTGCATGTCTGGATTCGGAGGGATAATTGCCATCTCTCTCGGCTTGATGTATGTGAAGTGTGTGTGCAAATTTTAATAAGCCACTGCTGGAATTTATAGCCCTCGGCTTGGGGATTGATCAATCATTGTATTTTTTTTTTTAAAATTTCAATTTGATATTATTGAAAAGATCATGCATGAGCATGGCTGTATTTAATTAACAGAAAGTCCATTGATTTAATCAGCACCAATCTATGTGAAGACATGCATTAATGGTGTCCAACAGTAGCTACCTATTTCATTTATATATTTGTCGACGGAGGGTTTGAAAAACAAGCACTACCAATTATTCATTGTTAATGACATATGTAGAGTCCCAACTGATTTTAGAAAATATATCAAGTAGGATTTAAATGAGATTTGTACACTTGCTGATAGGATGATGTAAGAAAATGGATCGTGAGGAGCATATATATACGTGTGTTTAATGCAGAAAATGGAGTACTACTACTATTTTTTAAAAGAAATTCTTATGTTATATCTGATCTAAACATCTCATTATAATTTATATACTGTAGTTCATTACGCATATGTGTACCGTGACATTAATTTGTAATTTGTAAGCGCGACTGTTTTGGTAGTAGTATATTTTATAGAGGGAACTTCTTTTTTGGTCCACGAACTTTGTCAAAGTATCATTTTAGATCCGTGAACTTTGAAAATATCATTTTAGGTCTATCAACTACTACAAGTTAATATCATTTGCGGTATTTTGGACTTTTTTCTGGCGAAAATGCTCTTAAGGCCTTCAAAGGGCAATTTCGACAATTCCTTCGATGCTGCATCTCTATGTCAGAGACGTCACTTCCTAGTATACTTCCCTTTCTAAAAAATGAGCACCCACCATTCTTCCCTTTCTTCTCGCAAACAAAATATAACATTATAATGTGCGAATGCCTCCTCGAATCTGCAACGATTTTAAGGGCCCGTTCACGGCATAAACAATTAACATATTCTAAGCGTAACCAGTGACATCCATTTGTAGAAGTGGTCGCCATGTAGAAATTTTAGAAGATATTCTGAATTATTTGAGTAAATACAGGAAGTACCTCCCTCTCTTCTCTCATCGATATGACAAAGTGCATAAGTATGTCAAATCACTTAAAAGGCTGATCTTATTGTAGCAGCGTCAGACCACCCATCAAACTAAATTGACAGAACTGCCCCTCACGGCCTTGAGGGCATTTTCGGCAATTTTTTTGAAAAATATAAAAAAAAAGTACCTCAAATGATATTAACTTGTAGTTAACAGACCTAAAATAATATTTTCAAAGTTCACATACTTAAAATAATACTTTGCTAAAGTTTGTGGACCTGAAAAAATGTTCCTTCTATTTTATATTCCAGAGACTTATATATATCTATATAGTACTAGTAGTGATGATCCACCTGTACCTGTATATAGTATATATACACATGAATTTTCGGAGTTGGTGTTGCAATGGATACAGCATGCGCGCATGTAGATGTAGGCCACAATTGACAATTTTAAAGACGCGTTTAAAATAACAATAGTATGGATTAATTATAGTAATGATATTAGAGGTCAGGGGCGGGGCCTGCCCATCTAATGTAGTGCCAGTAGTAGCTATATAACCATTAGTACTTTTCGTTATTTAATAGTTACTCTTTTTAATGATATAAACAAGACTTGCGCTCTTAATTATACAAAATGACCAATTCTGAAAAAACTACACAAACGGATCAGAACTTGTCCGTCTTAATTCAGGGATAGAATAATAACTGTTTGAAGCAAATTAAAAGTATCAAGCTTGAGTGGTATTTAATTTAATGTTGCAATTAACTTTAGAACAGGGATCAAAATCATGCAACCAAGCTAATTTGAGCTGTGAATTGCGTAATTAATCGAAATACTGTAGCTGGAAAGCGATGTAATGATAATACTTAGCAAATTATATTGGGCATAAATATATTTACATATGTATATCCCACGAGCATGGGGTGACTTTTTTCCAACTTGCAGTAAATTAAGATGCAAGAACCATTAAACATGCATGTGTGATCATTATATAGCTAAAACTTATTGAGTCATCACTTTAGTAGAGTTTATTTTAATTATAATGCATAGTAATACATTTAACAGTTCATGATCAGCTTCCTATATAGCATAATACATTTAAATTTTCTTTAAATCCCTCCTCAATGTATCCAATTACATCTCATATTTCCAAAAACTTGGGTTTAATATATGGTTGACAATTGTTAGGAAATAATGGTTGAATAATCACCGTTCACTATAGACTTTAAACACGAATTTCCTTATACTCCACTTCGTATGCACAATGTTATCTGACGACCATTTATTGCTAAATTAATGTTATATTAGCACCTGTCTCTTTTATTTTCAATGTTATCCTTAGTTTATTATTTAATTATGTTGTATTTGACCTAGCTAATATATTATATTACTATAAAACATTATCTAGAAGAACATATTATTGGGTATTTGGGTGTGAAACGCAGGAAAACAGAGACATGTGTATGCACATGACAGCATATGTTAGCGAAACATGACTATGTGACATGAACTTATAGCTGGTTCAACAACTATGTGATATCATACATGTATAATTAATTTGTGGAATAATATAAATAAATAGTACTCTGAATAATAAAACTACTCGAGTATATATATTTGAATAGTAGTTATCGAATACATTATTTTATCAGATATTAAATAATAAGTGTGACAATAGTTGTTATCTAATACGTTATTTTATTAGATATTAAATAGTAAGTGTGAAAGGCAAGAAGTTGAATATCAGAGTATAGATGTATATTGAATTGGCATCTTTTGGTATTGCTTTTGTATTTTAAATTTTATTTTTCTAAATATATGGGAAGGAATTATTTTGTCACCCGATCGTGTAGGAAAGTGTGACAGTGACGCTACCCGGCAGGGTAAGAGTCTCTGGACATCTTTGTACAATGTTCCGAGTCTTTGTATATTTCACCCATGACGTGAAACTCTCTATACATCATAAACTCTTCTTTTTTCCTCAAAACGTTGTCCTAGCCTTCTTGTCTCCGTACAAAGGCTCCAATTTGGTCCTCTCCCGCATCACTAACTGGAACCTCCACA